>NC_057407.1:29369713-29487711 GCF_019320065.1 Cervus canadensis
AATTGCCAACATCCTTTGGATCATCAAAAAAGCAAGAGAGTTCCAGAAAAACATCTACTTCTGCTTTATTGACTACGCCAAAGTCTTTGACTGTGTGGATCACAACAAACAATGGAAAATTCTTTAAGAGATGGGAATACCAGACCACCTGACCTGCCTCCTGAGAAATCTGTATGCAGGTCAAGAAACAACAGTTAGAACTGGACATGGAACAACACACTGATTCCAATTCAGGAAAGGAGTACATCAAGGTTGTATATTGTCACCCTGCTTATTTAACTTATATGCAGAGTACACCATGCAAAATGCCAGGCTGGATGAAGCATAAGCTGGAATCAAGATGCTGGGAGAAATATGAATAACCTCAGATATGCAGATGACACCACCCTTATGGCAGAAAGTGAAGAAGAACTAAAGAGCCTCTTGATGAAAGTGAAAGAGGAGAGTGAAAAAGCTGGCTTAAAACTCAGCATTCAGAAAACTAAGATCATGGCTTCTAGTCCTATTGCTTCATGACAAATAGATAGGGAAATAATGGAAATGGTGACAGACTTTATTTTTTGGGCTCCAACATCACTGCAGATGGTGACTGCAGTCGTGAAATTAAAAGATGCTTGCTCCTTGGAAGAAAAGCTATGACCAACCTAGACAACATATAAAAAGCAGAGACATTACTTTGCAAACAAAAGTCCGTCTAGTCAAAGATACGGTTTTTCCAGTAGTCATGTATGGATGTGAGAGTTGGACCATAAAGAAAGCTGAGTGCTGAAGAATTGATGCTTTAGAACTATGGTGTTGGAGAAGACCCTTGAGAGTCCCTTGGACTGCAAGGAGATCCAACCGGTACATCCTAAAGGAAATCAATCCTGAATAGTCTTTGGAAGGACTGATGCCGAAGCTGAAACTCCAATCCTTTGGCCACCTGATGTAGAGAATTGACTCATTGGAAAAGACCCTGATGCTGGGAAAGACTGAAGGCAGAAGGGGACAACAAAGGATGAGATGGTTGGATGGCATCACCGACGTGATGGACATGGGTTTGAGTAAGCTCCAGGAGTTGCTGATGGACAGGGAAGCCTGGTGTGCTGCCGTCCACGGGGTCGCAGAGTCAGACACGACTGAGCGACTGAGCTGAACTGAGATACAAATTAAAAATGAAGCTCTTGGTTGGCACTAGTCACATTCCATGTGCTCCATTCCTTTATGTTCCCAGAGTCCCCTTTGTTCGCGTCCATTGGTATATTCACTATATCATATTACAATTCTCTCTCCAGTTTCAGTGTGACAGAAGGACTAAGAAATACTCAATTCTGAAGTCCAGTACAAGACAGGGTCCAGGACACAAGAGGTAAACAATAAACAGGAACATACTTGCAAGTGGATGGATGGGTAAATGAATGAGTCAACCCTCTAGTTAAGCTCACATTTATTTTCTAGGGGCCCTGCTGTCAGATAAGAATTGCTATAGCATTTTCAATTCATGTTAACATCAGGTGAATCCGAGATTTTTTTTTAATTTATCTATTTTTAATTGGAGCATAACTGCTTTACAATATTGTGTTGGGTTCTGCTATAGATGAACATGAATCAGCCATAGGTATATACATGTCTATTTCCTCTTGAACCTCTTTTCTATCTCCCACCCCATCCCACCTCTCTAGGTTGTCACAGAGCACCAAGTTGAGCTCCCATGTCCTATAGCAAATTCCTACTGGCTATCTGCTTTACATATGGTACTATGTGCGTATCCATGCTGCTCTCTCAATTTGTCTCACCCTCTCTTTCCCCTACTGCATCCCCAAGTCTGTTCTCTATGTCTGTGTTTCTACTGCGGACCTGCAAACAAGTTCATTAGCACCATCTTTCTAGTAAATCCGAGATCTTAATGATGATAATTACATTATTAAAGATCCAAATGAGACTCAGATCTTACTGAGGATGATAGTAACAATAAAGATCAATAATTTCATGAAAATGCTGGGGTCTTTGCATCCAATGACTGTGTTCTCTATTAGTTTCCCTCTAAGCACTGCTTTTTTTTTTTCTAACATGAGGGGAAAATACTTTTTTCTTATTTTTCATTTACCTTCCTTATAAAACTAGTATGTTGCCAGATGCCCAAACTTCTCCTCCCAAAGATGTCCTCAAGATCAAACCCAAACTTCTTCACCAGGAGTCCACACACTTTTTCTGTTAGAGGCCAGACAATAATATTTTAAGGTCTTGCGAGATATACAACTACACAAATCTACAATGAGAAGTCCCGGTCAGCAAAATGCATGAGTATGGCTCTATACTGATAAGATTTACTTGTGGACATGGAAATCTGAATTTCATGGATTTTAATGTTTCATGAAATATTATTCTTCTTTTGATTTTTTTCCCAACCATTTAAAAACATAAACAGCTTGTGAGTCCTACAAAAACAAGCTGTGGGATTTGGCCCACTGGTCTATGTTTGCCAACTGCTGCTCTAAAACCTGGTCCCAGCTCAAGTACTTTCTATACAAGTTATAGGTCTAAGAGACACAGAGATATCCTGACACTGATGGGAAAGAACTCTGACAAGTTGATAATCAGCTCTGCCGTCCAGCAGCTCCAGGGACCAAGCAGGAGCCCAACCAGGGAAGTGTCAAGTTCAACGGAGGTACCGGTGAATGGTGAAGATGACCATGGTCCTCATTCACCCACCCACCCTGTGAGAACCTCCAGCTGCTGTCACCATCAGCTGAGCAGACAGATGAAGACTTGGCTGGTCTCACTATCCTTTCCTAAACCAGTTTTGTCGAGACTTCTATTAGTCAAATCCTGATCTACATCAGAGTTTCTGCAAGCCTGTTAATTATGCCTTTGATCTGCAGTTACATTATCTTCAATTAAGCATTAATATATTGTGCATGAACTGACACTGTGACATGCAAAATGTTAAGGTTCCTGGAATACATTTCCTAAGCTCGTATTCTAAACAGAGCTGTGTAGGCAGTGAAATATTTATTTTCGAATTCATCTGTGTACATTTTCAAAATTACTGCCCTTGAAATTTTTTTTTGAAATTTCTGACCTGCTGTTCATAAGTCAAAGAATATATATAATCTCTTTTTTTCATAGAACTCCAATTGATAATTACATTTAAAAAAAAAAGGAAAGGAAAAAGTCAGATTGGCTTCATGCTGACAGATGGTGAATATTCAGGCTTCCTACAGCTGGTGTTAAAGAGAAATGGTCCCAAGTGCCCTTAGGACCTCATGGACCATGCAGCTTTAAGACTGTTTTGCCTTCATCAATTAACAGTCTTCAAATTCTCAAACAGTTGCAGAATGAAGAGGCGTCCATGTTAAAAAGTCAAGTCAGACAAGACAAGTGTAATACAGGTGAGGAGGCATAAGACACCCAGTTTATCTTTCTGGCTCCATGTTGGTGGTTTGTTGTTTTTTTTTCCCCATCCTGTATTTTGCAAATGAGCAGAGTAGGTATTTGTTTATAAATCACTGACAGAATAAAGGCCCTGGAGAAACACAGTCTCTACATTTTAAATAACATTCAAGTTCCTGAATGAGGTATGCCCTCAACTCCTAGAAACCAGGTGTGACTGAGATGTGGGCCAATTTCAACACTTACCTGAAAGATATCCAAATGACTTTGTTAGGAAATCAAGTTTACTGATCTCATGAGACTTCTAGTATATTTCCTAACTTGGGAAGGCCTGGAAATACCATCAAAATGGGTGCATATCATAAAAAATGTGGTCTACAGGTCCATTCCAAAGCAGAAATGCACAATGTATGGAGAGAGAGAGAGAGACCAGCTGCATATTTAACCCCCCCCCCCCCATAGACCCTCAATATGACACCACCTGTATTATCCTTCTTCGTTCTCATTCCCTGGACTTAAGAGGACTCCAGGGTTAATGGGGTGGGTGGTCTACCTAATTCCTACACAGTACATTCTGCCTCTTGTATAGTGCAAGTCATCTAAGGGCAAAACCCAGGGACTCCCTAACATCTTCTGATGGCCACTGCTTGTTCACATTGGTGAGACCAAGTTAGAGAGTTTATCTCAACTACCCTAAAAGGAGGCTAGGAGACAAAAACATGAGGGAAAACTGAATGAAAGAAATGCTGAGATTTCAAGTTGGGAAGGAACTTAGCTGTCACCTTGACAAGCGATCTTTAACTACGGGTATGCATAAAAAAGCACTTTTGAAGGCTTTTAAACCCATGCTTCAGCCCCATCCCAAGATTTTTACTCACAGACAGAGTTCAGTAATCTACCTATATTTTAAGAAGCTTTGAGACCTAGATCTTGATGGTGATAAACATTATATTAATTCTGATGTGCCTCCAGGTTTGAGAACCACTGACTAATCTTTTGTAGGTAAGAAATGGAATCTTACAGAGGTAAGTCACTTTGCCAAAATCAGACACGTTTGGATTTAAAATGCAAACAGTGGAGGAAAACAGCATCAGCCTATGACTGAGTGCTACAAGAGAGCACTGGGTGGAAGAAGTACCATTATGTTTTGGATTCAAAAAGGAGCCATTCACATTTGGAAGCATCCTACATCTGTCTCTTTAACTATCTATAAAGTATCTATAGATCTATAAGATATTTTTTGGCAGACAGAAGTAAAGTGCTTTAATGTAATAAAGTCAGATACATTATGCAAATACTCCAGATTGGAGTAAGACGTCTTGAAAGGGTGCTTTCCTCAATTTCACACAAGTACAGTTGGCCCTCATATTTGCAAGTCTTGCATCTTTGGGATTCAACCAACTGTGGATCAAAATATCCATCCATGGTTGGTTGAATCCATGAATGCAGAACCCCAGGATATGGAGGGCTGACCATTTTGAACTTGAGCATCTGAGGTTTTGATATCCTTGGGAACTCCTGGAACCAACCCTCAAAATACCAAGAGATGACTTTGTATCACATGGGTTTAATAAAGCTCTGCCAGCCAAGCCTATTTCCTTGAATCTCAAAAAGTATACCTGTGGCTGATTCATGTTAATGTTCAGCAGAAACCAACACAATTCTGTAAAGCATTTAACCTTCAATTAAAAATAAATAAACTTAGTACTAGTTTAGCGATTACACCTACCACAATTCATGGACAGATGTTCAACCAAGAAGATGAAAGGAAATGTGGGTGCTGGGCATTACCCCTGTGCAAATGAGAAAAAGGTACTCTATCTTCCAAGAAAATGTTGTGCTAGTTCCATACCAAGGTGCAAAGCTTGGAATATGGTGACCAGGTTTCAGTCTTCACCAGTCCCCATATTAAGACAACTTTGTCAATGGACAACCTGCGAGATCATACCCGATCTTTTATTAGAGCAAAAGTCAGCAAACTCCAGCCCAAATCTGGGTGCTGCCTGTGTCTGTACGTAGCAATAAAAGCCCTGAGCTACAACTGTTTTTATGTTTCCAATAGTTTAAAAAAAATGCAAAAGAATATTTTGTGATATTTGAAAATTATATGAAATTTAAACTCTAAAATTCACAAAGGAGTTTTTGCTGAAATAGCGCATTCTCATTATTTATATATACAGTAAGTCCCCTACATATGAACCCTCAAGTTGTGAACTTTCAAAGATACAGCTGTGAGTTTGCATTACCAGTCACATTAGTTCATGTGTCTGGCACACACGGTCAAGTGAGTGCGTCCTCTACTAGTGACTATGCCTTTGTGCACTTTGCTGGACAGTACTGTATAGAGAAAGTAGTGCAGTATCTTAATTTCAAGCCCCAAATTGTTCAGAAGCAAGTGAAAAAGCAGTGGTGATGTAGCTGTTACTATTGTACTTTTCAAGGTACTGTATGGTAGGATTTAAAATGTTTTATTTTTTTGCTTTTATATATTCAGTTCAGTTCAGTCACTCAGTCGTGTCTGACTCTTTGCGACCCCATGAATCACAGCACGAGAGGCCTCCCTGTCCATCACCAATTCCCAGAGTTTACTCAAACTCATGCCCATTGAGTCGGTGATGCCATCCAGCCATCTCATCCTCTGTCGTCCCCTCCTCCTCCTGCCCCTAATCCCTCCCAGCATCAGGGTCTTTTCCAACGAGTCAACTCTTTGCATGAGGTGGCCAAAGTAGTGGAGTTTCAGCTTCAGCATTAGGTTGGTGCAAAAATAATTTCAGTTTTGCATTGTTGAACTTTGCCATTTGACATTGGAATACATTCTTAAATAAATGTTATGTTATACATCATTTTGATGTGCATTTCTTACTTTATGTTTTTTGCTAATGAATTATTCAGTATTACTTACTGCTTATTTTATACATATTTTAGACTAGGGAAATGATGTTAGACAAAAGGCAAATTCAAGTGATTTTCTTATTCAAGTTCAAAATGGGTCACAGAGTAGCGGAGACAACTTGTAACATCAACAATGCATTTGGCCCAGGAACTGCTAATGAACATACAGTGCAGTGGTGGTTCAAGAAGTTTTGCAAAGGAGACGAGAGCCTTGAAGATGAGTGCAGTGATTGGCCATAGGAAGTTGACAATGACCAAACGAGAGGATCATGGAAGCTGATCCTGTTGCAACTACACCAGAAGTTACTCAAGAACTCAGCGTCAACCGCTCTATAGTCATTTGGCATCTAAAACAAATTGGGGAGGTGAAAAAGCTCGATAAGTGGGTGCCTCATGAGCTGACCGCAATTCCAAAAAAATCACCATTTTGAAGGTTGCCTTCTTTTATTCTGTGAAACAACAACAAACCGTTTCTCAATCAGATTGTGATGTGCAATGAAAAGTGAACTTTATACAACATCCAGTGACAACCAGCTCAGTGGTTGGACAGAGAAGAGGCTCCAAGGCATTTCCCAAAGCCAAACTTGCACGCACGTGCGTGTGTACACACACACACACACACACACAGAGGTCATGGCCACTGTTTGGTGGTCTGCTGCTGTTCTGATCTGACTCACTACAGCTTTCTGAATCCCACCAAATCCATTACACCCGAGGAGTATGCTCAGCAAATCAAGAGATGAATTGAAAACTGCAATCCAGCTAATGAAAAAAAATTAAATAAAAGAAAAATAAAAAAAAGAAAACTGCAATATCTACAATCAGAATTGCTCAACAGAAAGGGCCCAATTCTTTTCCGCAACAAAGCCTAACTGCACGTCACACAACCGGTGTTTCAAAAGTTGAATGAATTCGGCTACAAAGTTTTGCCATAATCATCTGCCATAATGACCTGATCTCTTGCCAGCTGACTACCACTTCTTCAAGCATCTCGACAGCTTTTTGCAGGGAAAATGCTTCCGCAACCAGCAGGATGCAGAAAATGCTTTCCAAGAGTTTGCTGCATCCCGAAGCATGGATTTTTAAGCTACAGGAATAAACTTATTTCTCACTGGAAAAAATTGTGTTGACTTTAATGGTTCTGATTTTGATTAATAAATATGTGTTTGAGCCTAGTTATTGACAATTTAAAATTCAGAGTCTGAAACCGTAATTACTTTTGCACCAACTTAATATTATTTGTGTGAAAAGTAACATAAACCAATTGCTGCAAGGTACTGTATAGCCTATTGTGTTAGTTGAGTACGTAGGCTAACTTTGTTGGACTTATGAATAAATGGGACTTACAATGTGCACTTGGAACAAACTTGTTCACATGTAGGGGATTATTTTAATAGATAATTACACATATTGTGGTGCCTTTGCATGACAAGAGCAGAGTAAACACTGCCACGGAGGAAAAAATGGCCCAAAGAACCAAAAACATTCACCATCTGATCCTATATAGAAGAAATGGCTTACCCCTGGTCCAAAGGAAGAAAAGAGTTAACTATTAGGCCAAGTTCCTTTTGTAGATTTCATGAAAAGTTCCAAGCAAATATGGCAGGTGAAATAGTTTCTATATACCAACGTGAAACTGAGACAACAACGCAGGAAGGTCAACTTCATTACCTAGCCACCTTGACAGCACCTTTAAATGTCATCAATCAGTATGTGCCTTGCATGACTTGCAAGGGTTCATTATAAATTATAGCACACGAGCCCGACACGATCCAGGGACTGTAACAGGACGCTGGTGATGTAATGTGATAAAGGAGATTTCTCTGTACGATGCTGCATGGCACAGAGCTGGAGAATTTCCAAGAACTTCAATTTCCAGAGCGCCACCTTTGACTGTTCAAGGTAATTCCACCCAAGCACCAGGCAACCCTGAAGAAAACTGTATCTTTTCTAGAAATGCCTGTCATTTAGGTGTCATCCCCCAAAATATAAATTTGAAGCTATTTTTTTTCCAATGAGACAGACTAAATCCAGGATGTAGATTTTCCAATTAGACTCTTTTTAAACATCTGTTGGTAGGCTGCATTTAACATTAGTTATTTGAGCAAAGCACAATTTGATTAGACTGTCTGAAACCAAGCCAAAGTCTGCAAAATAATAGCTCAATTAAATTCTGTTTTGCTTTCATTTGTCTTAGATTTTCCTGAGTGTGATACTGTTGCAAATAATCAAGTAAACCAATTCCTTTCAAAATGAGAGATTTAGGTATATTTTCCATCATCCCTCCACGTTTATTACATAATTGATTCCATCTTCGCTATGCTTCATTGAACTTCATCTTGATACCAAATACATTTCTGTGTTTTGCCTTTAGTCTCCTTTAATTTTCTGTACCTAGGAATTAAAGTTCTATGCCATTAATATTATACCTTAAACAGATTAGTAACTGTACAGAGGTGAGCACAGAGCATTAAGGGCAGTCAAACAGCAATGCAGGAGTTTTGTGATTTTCACTCCCTACCTGGCAAGATTCATTTTATCAACCCGATGGAAGATTCAGGCACAACTGACACTAGTTTATTTTAAACGCTGTGTTTATGGTCTTGAAATGTTCCTAGAGGTTTATGAACTTGAGACCAGTCTGCAACCTCCTCAACTAAAGCAGTATCAATTTTCCTTTTTTCCTGGCTTAGCTGTTTCACTCATTCATTAACTCATCACTCACCCATCCCCTAACTCATAGGGAAGAAGTATATATGAATTACCTATTTGGCGCCAGGCAGAGGGCAGAATGCCACAGCTTCACGATACAAGACTAAGCACTACCTCCTTGGCTGTTAAGACCAAAGAGCATGAATTCACATACAATTCTGGGAAAACTAGGGTAAGAGAGAGACCACGATGGGATTTTCAGAACAGCGTGACTCTCATTTATGCCAAAGTGGATGCATTTACGAAAATAACGCTCCGCCAAGAAATAACGATAACAATAGTAGCAGAGATGATGAGAATAGCTAATATTTGAGTATTTGTTGTGTACTCTGTACTGTTTTAGGCTATTTATAATGTAGTAACTCAACTAATCTTCATAACTCCACAGGTCAGGCATGTGGTCACCCCCATGTTACAGATGGGAAGTCTGCTGTCTTCCCATTGTGTCTGGTTAAGCACAACTGACTACCAGCCAAAGGATAGCCTCTGTTGCACTGCTAAAATGTATATCTGAAAAGGGACTATTTTAACTGAATTAAAATATAATTTGAAGTTTAACAGGTATTCATTTTCCCTTTAAAAGGAGTTTATATAATTATGAGAAAAGCTAACTTTTCTGAGAATTTATTATGTCCCAAGCACTGTGCAAGCACTTTTCGTGCATTAATCATTTAATCTCCACAACTGCCTTCAGGTAGGTGAGGTAATCAGTCACATTCTCTAGATGAGAAAACGGAAATACAGAGAGGTTAAGTTACTTTTCCAAGGTCACACAGCAGTGTGGGTAATGCTAGGGCTTCAACCTGGGAGCCTGACACCGGAGCTCATACTATTAATCATTCTGTGCCTCCTCTCACCATATTCTGAAACACAAATCTCTGTAACTCTCAACCACCCAGCTGAGCTTATATGATGACCCAGTGTTCAAGATCCTGTGTCTTTCAAGACAAATCACAGTTCGTTTTTAACCACAAAGAAGTAGAGGTTCAGGATAAGAACACTGTTTGCGCCAACTCAGATAAGGATATGGGGAAAACACAAAGAGCATGTTTAATTTTAGATAATATTTCAGTAGCTACCACAGGATCTAGTAGATGTTGCAGAAACAAATAGTCCCAGGTCTTTCTCTACTTTGGTATGTGATCAGCACAGACTATGTGGGTAAGTCAGCCTTGGCAGGTAAAAGGAACACATGCCCCTATTCCCAACTCCAGTGCCCATGGCAGACAGGGCTAATCAATCACAGCGATCCTACAAAGGCCAATGTGGTTTAAGAATCTTTCAAACAGCATTCTAGGCAGAGCCACTTCAGATCTACGTGAAACAAAACCTCTGAGTTCTGTCTATCCTGTGTGGCTTGAACTCTTAATTTTATTTCTAGAATAAATAACAGTTCCACTACACTATCAAATAAAGAACAAACCAGATATAATTTCACCAATGTCTTATTAAAGACAGCTTCATTAGGTTTGATGAAGCAGCTCTTCACCGTGTAGACGAGGGGGTAACTGACTGCGGATCCTTCATTGAGAGAAGATGGGAAGCAACCCACTAGGCCACGGCAACAGATGTCAACGAAAAAGAATCATGGGGCGACAGAGAGAGAATTTAGATATGGGAAAACACAGCATATCAAACAGCTTTTAATTTCCTCCTGAAGAAAGCAGAGACATAATTCTCTTGGACTTAAACACAATTTAGTCACTAGGGCCTTCTGCCTAAATGGCAGGGGTTAGAACAAGCCATATTTGGAATCCTGGATTTGGAGGACTTAGAAACACTATCAGATGGACTGTGCTTATGACCATCTCTTAACAGAAGGAACCATGGCTCTGAACTGACTGCCCCCTACCCCCTCCAGGAAGAGGACTCCAACCTCCTTCTCAGGTCATCTGATTTAATCCCAGACTAGAAAACTAAGAAACCAGAAGAAGGTGAAAGAGCGTAGACTGTGTATGAAATTTAAGAGTGGATCACTGAAAGCTCTTGAAGAACAGAATAACATGGCATTGAGGGAAAAGCTGAAAGGAGCAGGGAGGCTAAGAGATCCTCACAAAGACCAGAAGATGCTCTGAGGGTGTGGAGTAGGATAAATGACTGTTTTTTGCCAAGAACTAATAAGCATATCCTTCCTGAAGGTCTGAACTCTGGAACGAAGTAGCAGCAGGGGAAACACAGAGAAAGGAGTGGACACAATATGCCAAGTGGAAGGAAAAATGGCAGCTCTGATAACGTGGTGGGGATGAGGGAAATTATTAGGTCGATGATGACGCATGAGTCTGACTAATAGGGCCTGGCAACAAAAATGATCAGTCGGATTAGAGGTGACTTAAATTGCTGTGAGGGTGAGCTAAGAGAGAGGCATGGACAGGCGGCTAAGAGGGGTACAAACAGGTGTGGAGTCCTGTGCCCAGAGGTACAAGAATGAGCAAACGGACAGAGGCACTACTGGAGACCATCCAAGGAACTGACCTTTGGGAAAGGAGTGAACTTGGGTTCCAGAAGAGAAGCGGGGACAAAAAGAGAACGGGCTGGGGACCCGGGGGCGCTGAACTAAAGAGGTTTAGAAGGCAATTTCCAGGAACAAGAGTCAGCCAGAGGGCCGCAGGTTACCAAGTCAGACAAGTTGAGGTAAGGATGGAAACACGGCCCCTGCGTTTGAGGGCAATCACATTCAAGGAGACGATGGGCCAGAAAAGCCAGATTTGGGGGAGGTTAGGAAGGAAGGTGACTAGAAAAAAAAAAAAAAGAAAGTTGGAAACAGCAGACAGAATATTCAGGTTCTAAAAGCTTGGTAGCAAAAGAAGGCGATAGAGGAGAACAGCTAGGAAGGATTGAGTCATCCACAGTTTTTGAGTTAAAAATCCACATTTTACCACGAACACCGATAAATGCTAGGCTCTGTCTGCTTGAATGTTTACCGAATTTCCTCAATGGGATGTAACGTAAAAGGACAAGGGCTGGCAGGCCTTGCCCAATTGTGTCCTGGCAGCTTTAAATTCTACTACTTAAGTAGTTAAAAATCTGTTCTTTTGATGAAGGGGGAAAAGTTATGAATAGAAGTCAGCAGCCCTAGACCCTTTAGAAATGACGAGTATTCAGCCTCTGTAATTTACTGGGCAATAATTTCTAACTCAAACAATTCCAATGGCAAGGCAGCTCAAGTCCACCCAAAGTTCAAAATGGGATATGTTCTCTTTAAAATTTTGAGAGCGACTAAATATGACAACCATCTGATGTATGAAAATTATTCACAACCAAAAACAGACAGTCTGGAAATAGCCAGGATGACTTCATTTAGACAGAATTACCCAAATCTGTTTCTAATATACACAGTACACATAATAAATTTTTACAATATGACAAGGAAAACAAACTTAATAAAAGTTCCCGATCTTTTGTTACACAAGCATGCTATATCCATGCTATGTTTATAATAGTTTGCTCATGATATCACAGCTCAGTAACAAAGGCCCAAGCAATACAAAAACAGTTACTAGGCATGACATCAACTCACAACTACCGTAATTACATCGGTACACAAATTTCCCAAACTGTACATTTTCCAAACTGCTTCTCAATTTCAACGGCTGCCTTTAGACAATTACTTGCAGAGTTGTCTGCAGGCTTTGAGTAATACCCGTCTTTCTTCTCTTTCCCAAGCGTCATTTCCCTTTAGAAAGTGCATATTTCAATTACAAGCACTATTTTTCAAATATGCCCATAAACATATGTCCAAATTAGGAGACGGTGTCGTCTAGTGGTTAGTGACAAGCATCAGCAACTCTGATTCCATTCCATTCACTGTCTCTGCTTGTGAGGCCGAGGCGTTCCTCTAGGGAGAGGAGGGAGAATCGCATGGATAGAAGCAGAGTCTGGAGGTAGGCTGTTAGAACTAGAATCCCAACTCTGCCACTGTCTGCCCCGAGCAAGTTCATTTTTCTCTGCCCTACTTTCTTCGTCTGTAAAATGGGAATAATCATAGAATCTACCCTCATCCGGTCATTGTTTAGTAGCTGGCTCCTGGAAAGTACAATCCAAGTTTTGTTTTTTAAAAAAATATTATTACTGCTGTATTTCTGGGACTCAGTTTCCTGTTTGAAAACCTGGCTTCAATTACTCTGAACCACGGTGAATTGCATAATTTTTCTGATGTTAGGGTAAGACTTTCCTCTAGGTCCTGTTATCTGGATAATGAGGTTCAAGAACCAAAGTTTGAATAAATGAATGAATGAATGAAACCCATAGATTCTGTAATACCCAACAGTTACAGAAGGACAAAATATTATCCTGTAGAAATTGGTTTTCATCCCACTTCTCTAATTGCTTGCTTTCATGTTCCTGTAGCGAATGCTGATAAATACCTCCAACTCAATTGAAATAATAAGCATGGGGGAAAAAGAGATTGCCTTATGATTTCAGAAGCATATTTCTCTAAGGATCAGACTTTTCTGGCCCATCCCTTGTGCACGACCTCTGTCTCACTGGGTTGCATGGTCAGCTGGCTTTCCTGGCTGGGCAGGGCGCCAGGGGAGCTCGACTACCCCCATTGTCACTTCTGGTCCATAGTGCTTGCACCAAATGCTGTTATTCTAGGCTTCAGGAAATTTTCTAACCACTGGACAGGGTCCAATGCTGTGTGCTAATGAGTTTCAGATTGGAGGACTTCACTGTTCATGTGTCAGAAAAGTGTCATGGTTTCTGGTGAGGTGGGGGCAGGGAAGAAAAGACACACACAGAAAAGGAAGAAAAAACAGTAGTTAAAAAATGCTGGCTACTCAAATTGACAGGGAACGTGACCTCTGCACTTCATCAGAAATTCCTGCAGACTTACAAAATAAAGGAGTTTGCTTTTATCACACACTGTGAGGCTCATATGGAAAAATGGAAAACACTACATCACTTGACCTCAGTATGGCCCCTTTCAACCACAGACGAATATTGTGTACAAAATTTCTAAATCAACTTAAGATGTTCCAAAAAAAAAAAAAAGCTTTAATTTTCTGCATTAGACTTGATGATTACTATTTTGGTTCTTGAGATTTTGCTTAGAAGGTTCACACAGGAAAAGGACTCATAATTCCAGGAAGAGAATTTTCTCACTTCGGGAATATTCATGGTCTGGCCTCTGCTGGGTGGGCACATCACGGTCTACACTTCCCTAGACTCCTTGGAAAATAATGAGCCAGCCTCACTTACCCAGGCTTGAAAGTCACCCAAGACTGAATCATGATTATTTGCTTACATTAACAGAACATTAAAACCAATTTTAAACAACTTAAGGAAACTCGAGCCATCTTCGCTTGGTGACTCACTTCTCTGGGAAGTTTACTTCCCCGCATCATGGCAGCCATCAGGCTTGATATCAAGACTTCTCACCATCCCGTCACAGTCTACCAAAGAAGATGCCCTTCTTATGAGAGTTTACCTCACAGGCCTTTTTTTTTTTTTTAATGAGATTACATTTCAAATTTTTTTTTGCCACTGTTAGTACCAGCGACTTTAAAAATCCAATCCTTTCACATCCTCCAACTGTCATCAACATTTTTTTCAGACGATGTCAATAAAATTGATTGCCTGCAGTTCTGAATTCTGCTCTGCACATGGAAACAATATCATTTGTTTTAAAGTATTTTCGATGGGGGCGGAAGGAGAAACAGAACGTCAGCAAGCCTATCCACAACATTGGGGTGGGGCGGGGGGCGGGGGTTGGGGAACAAACAAGAAGTTAAGTAAATGGTCGGCTGGAAACTTTGACAAAAATTCCCGATATACAAACCCTAAACCTTACTGCTGTGCTGACTGATATGTCTTCCTGTCAGATATGAATGATGTTTCTGGAACATTAATATGTTCATTAAATTCTAACTCCCCATACTTAAAATATTCTGTATTTGGCTCAGAGGCATCTTGACAGCTTTGTTGTAATCATATATGTAAGGCCCCAGATGACACAGTTGTTGAGATGCCTCATACCTACAAGCAATCTGTTGCTTTTACAAGTTTAATCTAGGTATTAGGGAGCTGACTGTGGAACCATGTCGACTTGACATCTTCAACTCAGTTGTATATCACAGAAACCACGATGGGTGGTGACAGACTCCCATGATGCTCAGCAATCATCCATACCTCTGACTCCCTAATCTGTAATACTACAAAATACAGCTCGGACTGTTTTTTTTTTTCCTCCCCCCTCCCTCCCTTTTCCCGAAGCACAAGTGGACGACCAGCAAGGGTCCAACAGTGTTATTCCTAATTACCTTTTTTTTTTTTTTTCACTCTTGATCCTGTGGCTCTCATAATTAGTTACCTGGGGCTGCAATCCAATTTGAAGTGATGACAAGAAAGTGATCCATGAAAAAGTAATAAGTTAAATCCAATTTCAGCCTTCCTCTAATTAAATGCACATGGAACTAATGACTCCAACCCTAGCATTTCAGTGATAATGGTAATTAGCGAGGTGGGAGTCGCTCTCTTTTTCAACACTAGAGGTGTAAACCACAAGGTAAAATGGTAGGAGCACTCTTAATTACATGTGTCATTTTGTCAGCAATTTACACATTTTTGACCAGTCAAGTATGTTTTTTTTCCCCTATGTTCCTTCCCACCTCCTTGCCCCAACAATGATTATAACATACCATTTCCATGTTCCAGCACATGGAAGCTCTTAGGGCACTTCAGGCTGGAGAATAAGAAATAACTTTTCTTTGCTGTTGTTCACTGCTGTGATATCTACATACGTGTGCATACACGTCCACAGAACGACAATTAGGATAATTATGCAAGTCTTAGTCTCTTAATTGAAATCTACATATTTACAGTGGAAATTAGTTTTTGTTGGTTCAGTTTTATTTTTGCTTACGATATGAAAAATATAATAAATGTGTTTATTGATGGAAAACATAACACTCAGTAGATGCTGAGTAAATATACACTGAAGGAGAAGGAATAATTAACTTCTAGGTAACATACTGGTTGCCTATAGTCTTAAGACACCTGGCTTCTTAGCCTTGCGTTGTCATTGTCTGTGTGCTCTGTAGCAAGTCACTTAGCCTCTCTGAGGTTCCACTTTTTCTCCTCCATAGAATGGTTTCATGATACTCCCTACGCTACAAAATAGCTATGGAGCTAGTACATAAACCGTAATTATCTTTGCATATGGAAACATATGCATGTGGTGACAAAGATACACTTACACTTCAAATATTAGCATGACACATTTTAACGCTCAGATACGTGTAAGCAAGTATCATACAGTTAAATGAACAAACTGGGATAGTTTCAAGAGTCAGAGTTATTAATAAATCCACTCAGTCTACAGGCATAGACTAGGGCTGTTCTGGACAGACATAGGGTCACCTTATATACAGCTGAAGTTGAAATAGCAAAAATGAAGGAACCCATTATAATAAAACTCACATGAGGTTTGGGGCCAAGGACAAAACACTATTTTGGAAAAAAAAAATTTTTTCCAGCAAGATAACTGAACCTTGGCAAACAGATAAACTTCCTGAACTTTATGAAACCTTTGTAATGATGCAAAATTCTGTGTGCATGTGCATTTTTCTAGAAAGGGGCCCTGTTTCTATCATATTTTCAAAGGTGTGCATAATTTGAAAGAATCAATAACTTTTTAAAAACACCTTTTCTACTTTATTGTTTCTTATCACAACCTATTTTTGGGGGTTTGAGGATTCTCCAAAGTCATGTGGTAATAACAAAATCTTAAAAGGTACCAAAATTTCAACACTTCCTGTCAATCTCCTGCCAGGGATACCAATTCTAGACAGTGAAAACTCCAGACATTAAAAAAAAAATTTGCCTCCCTCTCCTGAATTACGCGCTTTACTAATTCATTGCATAGGCATACTTTTTAAGGGACAGTATTTCAAAACCACTCCATTTCACTATCTACCACATAAAATCGTAGTTTCCTTTAAAGGTTTCCTCTTACCAATTTATTCCTTAGTGAATAACGTGGAAATGATATGAGGTACTAAGATTATATGTGACATTAATGCCAAGCAAAATGCTGCCTAAAGCACGTTTTATATAACTGCAAATAAAAATGCTAAAAAAACACCTGCTGAATCTTGCATTTTAACCTCCTCCACTTAAAAGCCAGAGTCCTCATTACAATCCTGAGCTTCCAAAGGGATGAAAAGGCTGACCTTCCAGTTGATTCCACCAGCCCTATTTCCAGTGAAAGGCCTGCATATGAGATAAACTTGGAAGGAGGGGATGGGCAAGAGAGAAAACTATCAGACGACTGGTTTCAAGTTCAAGTTCTTTATACATGGCCTGAAACTGTGGTCAGCTCTCCACGGTAAGCAACACACAAGGTTTACTTTCTTTCTTAATGTGAATGTTGCCAGAATACACATGTACTTTTACTTTCTTAGGAGAAAATGTGTCATTTGATTTCCTTCCAGTTTATGTCCTCGTGCCAACAACTAAAATGCTTAAAGAACCCAAATGAATTACTACCCAGAAACGGTGGTCAAAGTTCCAAAATGTGATCAATAAAATTGCTCATCTACTCACAAATTAATCTTCAGCCAGTAAAATTACACATTTTCGAGGTTATGAGCACACCTGCACTGTTAAGCATTTATTTCACTTGTTTTAGCAATCTTCAGAAGTAGATAAATATTTATAAAAGCAAGCCTTCTATTTTTACTCACATACAATTTTCTTCTTGCGGCAAAACCTGGTTAATTCTTTCACAGTTCAAAAGCATCCTGCAGGCAGGGTCTGTCTCCTAGACAGGTCTGCATCTCTGATCACCAGCCCGATGTCCCACAAGTGGTAGCTGTTTCACTAACATTCGCTGAGTTGCATTTAATTAATTCAGATCCTTCTGAGGCTGAATTTATGATGGGGACAATTTCCAATTTTCACTCATACCATTCATAAAAAAATTTGCAAAGCAAATTAATAGACCAAATAAGGAGCTATTTAGGTTCCTAAGTAGAATATTTTTCCAGAACTTCAGAAGCAGTATCTGTACGCGATTCATGTCTTCACGATAAACTACAATGTCACCCAAGAACACGACCAGCTCAGATTTAGTTCAGTATGTGTATCTGCAAAGAGTGTCATGTCTCGCTTATTTACTCTCATTTTGCTGAAATTAGTCCAAATCAATGATGTTTGACTACATTTTGTGATCTCTGTCGAGTAACCACTTATAACCTCCTCTTAACTTTCCATTTTCTTTTGTTTGTATCATCAGCCTGTGAAACTGGAGAGCGCTGCCAAACATAAAGCAGGGAAGTGTGAGATTTGCTTAAAATATGAGTCACAGTATATTTGGGGATTTGGGTTTCTCTCTTTTTTTTCCTCAAGCTATCAGCAGATAAAATCCTTCTTCCCTGTCAAGCCTTCCTCTGTGCGGAAGATCTGAAATTCACTAAAATAGGTCTAGGTAGGAAGGGTAAAGAGATCAGAGAGGCGCACTGTTAAGATCTGCTGCAGGATCTCCCTTTCATGTCAGAGCCACTCTGGCTGAGATGCCCCAGCAAGGACATGGCTCGGCAAGACATATTTGAATATGAAGGTTATTTCTTCCATGAATCACCAAGTCTACATATGTATTTTTACAGCAAGGTAACACGCCATGTGGCCTTGGTTAGTAAAAATTTTTCCTGTTTGTGGAAGGCCAGGCAATCGAATAAAACTACGTGAATCTGCATGACCCTACCAGGCAGCTGAGGAGACACAGACTATTATGCACAGGTGTGTACACACACACACACAGGTCAACCCCTCCCCCCTGAATCAACTCTTAAAATTGGTCTAAATTCTTTGCTTGTCAATTCTTCCACTGAAGGGGCAGGAAAGGACTCAAAACCTCGTCTTTAGCTAATTCAGCACCCAACATGGCCCCCTTGTCCCGCGCTTTTCCTACAGACTGGAGCGCTCAGCAGAATGTGTTAGGCTGGTTTTGATACCATCCTTTGCCAAGAAAAACAAAGCTCTCTGTGTCACACTCTCCTGGTGGCTAAAAACCTCGCAACAGGCAAGAAGGGGAAAATGTCCTCCAAAGGAAATCCCCTAAAACTTGACTTCATATATTTAGCCCTAAAGGAACTTCATTCACCTTGCCCTTTGCTCATCTAAAAAGGCCTTATGTAATAAAAAAAGTAAATAGAAAATAAGCCTGGTCTAAAAAAATACAACTCAACACTGAAGAGCAGTTCATCAGACCATTTTTGTGCGTCCTTTTTAAAATGATCTCCAACCAAAACACTACTATATGTAAAATTTTGTGCCCCCCGCCCCACAATAATATATTGTTATTTTCCCAATGCATTCGAGGTCTGATAAATTCAAGAGGAGTCATAGTATTTTTAAGGCTGTGAGAGCTCTGAGGGGGAGGCAGAAAGAATGGACAGTCATTTGAATCACTGAGTGACAGGCTGGGCGAGCTCCCTGTATACATTAATAAATTAGAATTTTAATTGTGTCTCTGTCTGCAGGAGATGCCCCAGTACTTTAATATGTACCAACAATTGGCTATGTTCTGGAATCTGCAATGTGGCCTCCACTGCTGACCTCTGAAACACAATTCCCAGTCTGACTACAGAAACTGTTCAGTTTGATCCTTTCAACTTATTTGAATCCTGACAAATAAGCTCACAGCTGAAAGGTCAACACAGTCATATTTCATCCTCCAGAGCTGTTCTTAAGACATCGGCACAACAAAGCACTGCTTATAGCACCTGACATGGAGCCTCAGTGGCACTGGACCTCATTAAAAAATGTCCCCGGCATTCATACTCGCGAAAAGGCATATGGGTTAGCGGTGGTTCTCCAAACCACTGCTTTTAGAAGTGTTAGGAATCAATGCACACTGTAATTCAACTGTGCCAAGAAAGTGCCTCTACATCATGCTGAATGTGACATGTGACAGTGACAATTGACAGGCAGATGTAGAAGAACTAGAACATGTGGTCCAAGGTCAAGATTGATCTTTGCAGGATAATTTAGGGACTGGTACACTGGTTCTCTCTGATCTGAAAAAAGTCAACCCAAGCTAGATTCTGGGTTGACCTTGTGGTCATCTTAATCAGAATCAAGTTATACCCACCAGCTCCCACTTGTAAATTCTTTTCCAGAATGTTCAGTGTGGGAAACTCAATATTGCTTCCCATTTTGGGGGCTGCCCACTCTTAACTCTGAAAGTAGTGTTGAGCTGCCTGGTATTTGCAAGTGTCTTCCCTGTCCTGCATGTGAGCACAGATACTCCGAGTTAAGTTTCTCTACTGTCTATGACCATTTTCTGCTTCAAGTCAAAGATTGAAAGAAGATATTTGTGAACTCACTCCTTCCACTCTGCTAACTCCTGTCCTTAAAGCTTCTGAAATGAGAAGCTGCTAGTCTTTACATACAGACTGCTTGCTGATTTTTACTAATAATTTAGAAATGTCTGAGAAACAACCACAGAAGAACAGAGGATGTATTACACTCATTACCAGGTGTACTGAAAATACTCTATCTTCCTCAAGCCAAATAAGTTCTTGACAATATTAACTACTGACTAGCTTTCTCTTGTGGGAGGCTGTCCTCTACACTGCAGGACGGTTAGCAGTACTCTCAGCCTCTCCCTCCTGGGATGCCAGCAGCACCCACTCCCCCCGAGATGTGACAACCGAAAATGTCTCTAGACGCTGCCCACTGTCCTTTGAGGGGTAAAAGCACTCCAGTTGAAAACCACTGCACTGAAGCAATATGTGTGTGTGTCCCAATTCTAGACAGATCACGAGAGAATGAGTGACATGTGAGTACTAAGAACTTTTCCCCATTGTTAAGCCACACAGCCTAACAAATGCCAACAACTACTCAGCCATCGATTAAATCGTCTCATTAGATTTTCTTACTCCCAACAACAAAACTGTTGGTTGAACAGACATTTTTCTTTCCAAAGTGTCATGCTCTACTGTTTAACAAACACACAAAAAAACACACTTTTCCTTTGCAGAAGATTTCCTTACATGATTTGAAATTCTCAACACAACACACTTCTGAATGGTTTATCAGCTATCCCAAAGTGTATAACATCAACTTAAAAAAAAATAAGACTTGTTACTTACCTGAAGGGCTGGCTGCTTGTCATTCCTCTTGGGAGACTTTAACCCACTAACTTGCTGCTGCTGTTGCTGATGGAGAAGAAGCTGTCTTGCCACTTGAAGTGCCTGGAAGGAAAAATAAAAGGAAAACATTCATGTTACTACACAGGTTCAGGGTCTCCTTCACAAAAAAGGATTCCAGGAAGGACACATGAGGATGAGATCTTGACTTTTCCATTTCCGGGCAAATAAAACAGCAAATCAAACGTCCCATCAGTCTAAGTTGCAAAACTTTCCAGAATTTGGATACATTTTCTTGGAGTTTGCCAATTTCATCCACAATTCCTTGGGCATAGCAATCCATCTGCACAGACATTTGATTAATACCATAAATCTGACATGCAATGTAGAGTGTTAATGCTTGGGACGTGGAGGAAAGAGGGCAAAGAGACGCCACAAAGGAGTAGGGCAAAGCCAGGAATTTCAGAGACACTAAAGGGCTCTTTTCAAAGGTACCTTCCTCCTTCTCCAATTCTTCTTGAGGGAGCTTGGGAACTCAAGTTGAAAGTAAATACTTTCACCTCATCTGAGTCCAAATAAAAAGGAAAAGCTAAGTAAGTGGTGGACCACCCTGCAGATAAAGGTATTTGCGAAGGAAGATCAAAACGAGGTGACCTTGATGGACTATGTAAGAAAAAAACTTAAGCCAGTCTGACCTCTAAGTCAGCTCAAAAGGTACCTTATAGACCTGTGAACAAAATTGTGCTGAAAACAAATGGGTCTTTTGAGTGTATACCACGGGCTAGTTTTTACTTAAAGGTAGAAACTGGGGAGGTGCTAGCAATTGGAGCTAATGCCAGGGGGAAAAAAGGAGATTCCTCCAAAGGGCAGAATACATGACTGAGCAATCTTTTCTAAACTTTAAATAAAGGGACTTCTCTGGTGGTCCTGTGATTAAGACTCCATGCTTCCACTGCAAGGGGCGTGGGTTAGATCCCTGCGCAAGAAACTAAGATCCCACATGCTGTGTGGCCAAAAACTAAAACAAACAAAAAACAGGTACTATTACAAAAAAAAAAAAGCTCAAATAAAAAAAGAAAAATATGTCACCAATAAACCTTTGTGAGGTCATTCACTGACAAAAGGATTTATTAGGAATAACATCTAGCTCCACCTTTCCAAAGAGGACAGCAGGACTGGGAACAGAAACCAAAAGTTTGCAGACCTTTCGCTAGAAAATCACATGGCAAGTTAGGCCATCCCAGTCAATTCAGCTGAGAACCAAGAATGTGCACATGGACAAGATGTTGAGAAGGTCTGTTAAATGATGTGCTTGGAGTTTAGAGACAGGACAAGATTCACTGGGGATTACATCAATAATCGTTTCTACATGATAATTAGTTGTGCCTGGAAGATTCACACACAGATGTGGTCCACGTATCAAAAAGATCTTACACTATCATCTTAGAAAGTGTGAAAAATGGGCTTATGATGGTAGTACATTTTTCAAAGAGGAATAGATGTCATTTATGTAATAAAACAGTGTTTACAGTTCCAAGAAAAGTTAGAGTGACACAGGCTGCAGTGAGGGAACGCAAGATGGTGTGGGACTTCCCACGAAGTCAACTCAGGGGAGGGGCAATGCAAGTGGTCGGGATATATGCTCATGAAAAGATTACTAAAAATGTTTAATCAGCAAGAGGAGTACTTCTTCTCAAAGGACAATCTCACTACACTGAGTTTATGACTGTAGTGTGGTCATAAAAAATATTTTTAAGATGCTACGGAAGGTTGTACAGTGCCTTTGTGTCTAAGAGGTGCAGAGGGAGGCAATGAAATGGAAGCACAGATAAATCAACAGCTGACAAAGAAAAGATCCTGGGAAAGATGGACCCCTCCTGTCCCAGCTCCCTACTGCACCCACCCTTACTGTCCCTTCAGCAGCCTTCCGTCTAGTGAACTCACCACGACCAGCCCTTCAGATGGAGTGGACGGGCTACTGCGTCTGGGAAGGGAGAGACATGTTCGAGAAAGACTGCCTGCAAGAGCCTCGGGAAGAGAGGCTGTCTGAGAGGGGCATCTGGAAGCCAAGACGCCTGGGAGAGTTGCCTGAGACTCCAGCCTGCTGTCTCTGAGGAGGATTCACCATCACTGGACTCCGGGTTTCCTTGTCTCCTTGGAGACGCTCAGTACATGCGTAGGTGTACAAGTGGGCAGAGTGAAGATTTCATTTATATCATATAAGAAAAATAGTCCCCACTGCAAGGTGCCTGCAGGAGCAAGAACCCCTCCTCCTACTATATATGTCCCCTTAGTTATTTCACATGAAGGTTTTACTGCTTTTTAATGTAGAAAAGGGAAGTGTTATGTATTTTAATTGCTACCGTCAGAGTTCCCAGAGTAGTAGACTGGTAAGCAAAGAAGGGTCTGGCTACTAGTTGGAAAGGCAGACAGAAGGTGTGGAGATGAATATGAAAAGAACGTGTGGAGAAAGATGTGGTGGGGAAGAGGAGAAAGGTAAGGTCCATCTAAGATCAAAAGAGAGCAAGCCAAGAAAATCAGAGTAATGGCAACTCCAGAGCCACAAATATTTGTTAAAATAATTTACCATGTTTCATCAAATACTTGGAGAGCTGGAATTTGATTTTCAAATACTCAGTTCTCAGAGAATCTACACAATAAGCTTCTCATTTAAGCAAAAGGCATACTATTAAGTGTCCTTAAAAAAAGTGCATACACACAAAGAAACTATTCTGATATGAGCATGTTCTCATAAATGCACTTCAACAAAAGAAAGCATAGGACTCAAAGTTAAATTTTCAACAAATGTTTACTGAGCTGGCTCTATACATCTCAAAATTAGCTACTGGAATCCTTGCAATTTTCCTGCTGGGAAGAAGGGAAAAGTCATTTATGTGTAGAACATAGTTTTTAGACCCAACATGGGATATATCGAATTACATAGTCACGTAAAGAGCGCCAGCCTTTTCACAGCATTTCAGACAAAAGCCCCAGCAAAGAAGAGAATTAAAGATAGAAGCACAGGAACAGAAAAGACTGAGGATCTTGTATGAACATGAAGGAAATTTCAGTCAAACTACTGAAGAGAGAACAAATGATGAAAATGTGTAATGCATGCATTCATGCTAAGTCACTTCAGCCGCGTCTGACTCTGTGACCCTACGGACTTCAGTCCACCAGGCTCCTCTGTCCATGGGATTCTTCTGGCAACAATACTGGAGTGGGTTGCTGTGCCCTCCTCCAGGGGATCTTCCCAACTCAGAACGAACTCGCATTTCTTATGTCTCCTGTACTGGCAGGACCACTTTACCACTGGCACTATTGGGAAGATACCCTGGAAAAGGAAATGGCAATCCACTCCAGTATTCTTGCCTGTAAAACCCCATGGACAGAGGAGACTGGTGGGCCACAGTCCATGGGGGTCACAAAAGAGTCAGACATGACTTTGCAACTAAACAGCAGATTTCATCCTCAAAATGCAAACAAACAGGGAAAACAACTTCAAATATTGGGATGGAGAGACAATGCTAGTGCAAGGAATTATTTATCTTGATATGAACTGTTATGAATTATCCCATAATAATTCTCTGGCCTCCTCATCAGTATGAGAACAAAGGTGGGGCAAAGCACTAATATTCCACACCCTTCAAAAAAATCAACTGAGGTTTCAGCCAGAATGTGAAAGCCTAATTTATTAGAACTTATAAAGTGCTATGAAATCAGTCATTAAAGGGCATTTGCTTTTCTGATTCCTATGCTATTTAAATCACTGTAATCTGGATTTTAAATCACCAAAAAGAAGATAAATAAATCCTTTGTGTATGAGACTATGTATTTGACATTATCATCATTATCATACGAGTCCCCAGTATCTACCATGTGTAGAGAGTCTAAGATGCTTACTGTCATAGTCTCTGTCAGAAAAAAATGGGAATTACAGGTAGAATCTCCTTTGGAAACTGCATCAGAGACCTGGATGCATCGGAGACCCACATATGCTGACCTGATAGTGAATTTTACCTGTTCCATGCACCAAAATCATGAAAAGCAGATTCATGTCTTTCATCTCAGATTCTACTGCCTGAACCTCAGAGGTGTGTCCCAACACAGCTAAGAAATGAGGATGGATTTTTCACATTTTTATAATAGCATCTCAATCGTGACTGAAGAAAGGTCTCTTAAGACATATTGTTTCAAGATACAAGTAGATTCTTTGGCTTCCAAATAAAGATACACATAGCTACTGTGTGTGTGTGTGAGAGAGAGAGAGAGAGAGGGAGAGAAAGAGAGACTATGAATAAATAAGAACTTGTAAAACACTGGGATCAACTGTGACTCAAGTTGCAGACCTACTGTTAGTTTAAGTAACTTAAAAGGTCCCATACAATTTCTGGAGACCTTTTCCTCTTGGTGGTAGTTTCCTGGGCTGGGTTAAGTCAACACTTCCTTTAGAACAGATGTGACAATTCCCTGGCCCTGGATAATGTGGTGCTGTACTTGATGGCCAGGCTTGTGGGTTACAGTAAAGATACAGTTTGAAGATGTCAGCATGGAGGCAACTGATAAAGCCAGCCACTTACAGCCCAGCTGTACACAATTCTATTTATCATTCTTCAAAAGCTAAAATCAATCGCCTGAGAGCTAACAGGAGCAGAAGACATACACTGCCTCCCTCTCTTTTTTGGCTGCCATCGAGGCCTCAACCTGTTGGAGTCGCCTTGTGGTAAGCACGCCATGGACCACAGCCTATGCTGGGCACAGAGGGTCAGGGAGACTGGTGCTGGGTTGTGAGTTTGGTAGCATGCTAGTGAGTTTCATCCTAACTGGGGACCTGGACAGTTGTGATACATTTTTCATTCTTTTGGTTCCAGATGACTTCATTCTCATCACTGCCTCCCATTTCTAGTAAATAAGTGCCATCTGTTATTTACAAATTACATTTTACATAAGCAAGTTTGCCACTTTTGAGCTATTTACATCTCGAGTTCATAGCAGGTGCTTATATTTGGGGGTGAGGCATCCTATGAGGTACACTATGTTTAGCTTGTTGATCAAGGTAGACAATATTCAAAAACATGTTTACCATATTTTACAAAACACCAATGTGTTTACCTAAAATATGGTTTGAGTAAACGTGAGCATATACATAAAAGCAAGCCAGTAGAAGGAGAAAGTAAAATCTAACACACTTGATCATGAGGCTTGAAATCAGTACTGACACATGGAGGTCTTAAAAATATATGAGGCACTGTGGCATTTGAGGTCACGGGTCAGCAAATTTTAGTCTGGGGACCAAATCCAACCCATTACCTGTTTTTGTTCAGCCCATGAGATAAGAATGGTTTTTACTTATTTAGACAGTTGGGAGAATAAAAAAAAAAAATTTTTTTTTTTGACGTGAAAATAACATGGAATGTAAGTTTCAGTGTCCACAAATAAAGTTTTATTGGAACACAGTCACATTCATCTGCTTCCGTACTACCTATGGCTACTTTTAGGCCACAAAACAGAGTTACGTACTTGTGACAGAGGCTATTAATGCCTACAGTATTTCCTGCCTGGCCCGTTACAGGATAAGTTTGCCAACTTGTCATAGGATGCTATCTGTAATCTGAGATTCTCAGAAGATTCTATGGGACACAATTTTATATAAACAGAGCTTTCAATCAGTTGGCCAGAATAATTTTAGAATTGAGCTAAGATGCAAGGATGTTACTAATTAGCTATTCTTAAAGCTCAAACACATTTTTTTTTTAATTTTCTGAGGAAGAACTGGGACAGGAAAACAGAATGTATCCACGTGCTCCTCTATCTGAAATCGTTTCAAACTACTTGCAAACGCTGAACATGGGTTTCTTCTTCCCACAGGTCATTTGTAGCTGTTCAGAATGGATCTCATTCTAGTAGGAGGCTCTCAGCACTCAGCATAAAGACAGCACATGCCCTATTGGCCAGTGGAAGGGCTGGTGACTTCCTGTCTGCCTGAGAAGCTGTCCCATTTCCAGCTTCAAAGGCTGCTCTGAGTCAGCCACCCTTCCTCTAGTTTCTTTTCCTAGATTCTCCCCACCCCTCAAGATCAAACCTGTTTCTCAGACAATTCCACAGGCTAATCAACAGTCATTGTACATATTGGGTAGGAAGAAAATCCAGCAATAAAAAGTCATATGGGAAGTTTAGTAGGAAAGATGTCATGTTCTCTCCTCTATTTTTCAACCTCTATAGACAAATCAAGTCCTCTAGAGAGCTTTTTCACCTAATCTGCTATCTTGGTTCAACTCCAGCAACTAACGACCATACTAACAGGAATATTCATCATGGAACCCAGTTTGAAGATCGCTTTGTAGTATTACCCAGAAATGAGTATGCAGGGAAACTCTATCACCCCCTTGCTCTGGATACTGTAAGCACCCAGTGCATGATGAAAAGCAGGTCTGTGGGTTACTTTAAGAAAAGAAATGACAGTGGCTGACAGAACTAGAAACATTTGCAAAGAGCCAACAACATTCCAAGGCAGTGAGTTCTCCAACAAAAATGCAAAAAAGAAAAAAAAATATATATATATATATGGTCAAGAAACAACAGTTAGAACCTTACATAGAACAACTGACTGGTTCAAAATTGGGAAAGGAGTATGACAAGGCTGTATATTGTCACCTGTTTATTTGACTTATATGAAGAATACATTATGTGAAATGCCAGGCTGGATGAATCACAAGTTGGAATCTAGACTGCCAGGAGAAATAGCAACAACCTCATGTATGAAGATGACACTACTATGATGGCAGAAAGTGAGGAGGAAATAAAGAGCCTCTTGATGAGGGTGAAACGGGAGAGTGAAAAAGCTGGCTTAAAACTCAACATTGTGAAAACTAAGATCATGGCAACCAGTCCCATCACTTCATGGCAATTAGAAGGGGAGAAAGTGGAAGCTGTGACAGATTTTATTTTCTTGGGTTCCAATCACTGTGGATAGTGACTGTAGCCATAAAATTAAAAGACACTTGCTCCTTGGAAGGAAAGCTTTGACAAACCTAGACAGCATATTAAAAAGCAAAGACATCACTTTGCCAACAAAGGTCCGAATAGTCACAGATACAGTTTTTCCAATAGTCATGTATGGATGTGAGAGTTGGATCATAAAGAAGGCTGAACACCAAAGAATTGATGCTTTCAAACTGTGGTGCTGAAGAACACCCTTGAGAATCCCCTGAACTTCAAGGAGATCAAACGAGTCAATCCTAAAGGAAATCAACCCTGAATATTCATTGGAAGGACTGATGCTGAAGTTAAAGTTCCAATACTTTGGCCACCTGATGCAGAGTTCACACAATGGAAAAGACTCTGATGTTGAAGGCAAAGGAGAAAAGGATGGCAGAAGATGAGATGGTTAGATAGCACCACTTTCTCAACGGACATGAATTTGAGCAAACTACAGGAGATAGTGAAGAACAGGGAAGCCTGGCATGCTGCAGTCCACGGGGTCACAAAAAAATCAAGAAAACAATATGCACATAATTTACAAATGGAGCACTTGGTTATCACAAGAAAACGGAAAAGTGAGCTAATCTCACAGAGGGAATTCAGCCATTCTAAGTATGAAAATATTAGACATCCAAGGAAAATTCTGATTCTAATGACTGTATAAATATTAGATATACAAAGAAAGATAGCTCCACAGCAGACTCTCAAGTCATATTACTGGTGACATAAGTAAATAACAATCAAAAACACACTCTATTAGAACTTGAATACACAGAAAGTCACAACAACCAGTGAAAAATCACCAGAGAACCTTTTCACCAGTCACTGTTTGGTTCAATCTGTGACGTACAAATAAAGCCGTAGACTCTGTGCATTAGTTCACTGGTAGTTGATTCACCTGGCTCCACCCCACTGAAAGCAGGTGGGGCCAACAAGCAATGCCTTACATTATCTGGGGTACTGGATTTGGATCAATGACCTAGAAGAGAAAAGTTCTATGTAGCATCATCCACTCTCAGAGCTCTGACAGCTCCATAAAGCATCCTATACTTTGAAGGTGTTCTAGAGCAGTGAATATTTAGAGAGGGCGTGGCTTTCACCAAATGCGCCACAGCCTCTGCAAGTGATGTGACAGACATATCAGCTGGACAGACATGGTAAAAAAAAACCGGAGCAGAGACCATCCCACTCCTACAACCCTCCAAAACTACGTGTTCAAGTTAAGACCAAAAGGGACAGGAAACGGAAAAGTCAAAGTTCCCTATCGTCATCACTGTCCTAATTGCAAAGACAGAGCCATGAGCAGTGTTGCCCCCACCTGTGGGCGTGCGGAAAGATGACGCCACCATGCAGCGTCCCCTCCACCACTGGACCACTGCAATTTCTTTACTGTCTCACACCAGCTTGAACCTCCAGATCTACTTCCAAGGCCAGTTTTCCCAAATCCTTACTGATAGGAATTTATATTCTTTTTTTTTTTTAATATTTATTTTTCTTTATTTGGCTGCATAGAGTCTTAGTTGTGGCACGTGGGATCCAGTTCCCTGACCAGGGATTGAACCCAGCTCCCCTGTATCAGGAGCACAGAGTCTTAGCCACTGGACCACCAGGGAATTCCCTGATTTCATATTCTTGAAGTGATACATAAGATGGTGATCACTGTTATGACATTAATAGTCATATACCCTTTGCTTTACTTTAAAATCTAACAGATAATGCAAAGACATGAGTACCGGTAGGTTAGGAGTGTGTCTGTGTTTGTATGGAAATGCAGGCAATCTATTAGAGTGTATTTTCTTCGGAGAAAAGATGACAAATGTCATTTCCTTCTTCTTTTTTAAAAACATTTCGGAAAAGCTGGGAAGGAGAAGAGAGTCCTGCAGCTGTGTTCTTGCACCATGCCATGATTCACCAGCATTCACGCTATAGCGTTCAAACACCATCTCACGCAGCCTCCACAAGACACAGACGCAGGAATACCACAAGGCTGTTGACAGAAGGAGGCATTTTGCTATAAGCCCCACCCCAAAGGAAACTTAGGAAGCAGAAAAAGGGTCAGCAAACCCTATATTCACTTGCGGTTATGAATAACCTTTTTTATTTTAAGGTGCATATAAGATGCTTCCTGCCAAAGAAGGTCAAAGTCAGGAATTTTCATAAGACAAAAAGAAAAAGGACATCTATGATCCTCTTGCAAAAGCAGCTGAAATACATTTAATGACCACAAACAGTCAGAGAGTCTGTTTGAAGTCTTATATAAGAGGGGAGAAAAAGCCCCACCACCATACTCTTACTCCATACACCTATTAACACAGGGCCCTATAACCACCTTGCTGAGGCCCCGGTTGGCTGCTCCTGGCTGGAGTCAGTGCCAGACGCTGAATCACCACCACCAAGTCTCCGGCACCTGAGTTGTGTTTGGAAGGATTCCATTCAAGCACTGCCCAAGCCTGAGCCTGTCTAGCTTATGAGAGTTGACAAGACCACAGCCTGGGGTGCTGTGACTGGAGGCAACATGAGCATTGCAATGAAGTAAAACAGAAGTCAAGTTTATTAGAGAATGTCTAAAATGTTAAGCTGGATGCTGCGTGAAATCCATTTCCCCTTGTTAAGGAAGGACCAGACTGTATCCAAAAATGAGTAAATACACTGGCCCGGTCCTTTTCCATGGTTCCAAAGTAGAAAACGGGGTGGGGTGGGGGTCAAAAACACAAGAATAAGTGAATCAAAGGGATCTATGAACTCACTGTAATAACCTGCTGTTTTCTGCAATTGCTTTTTATGAGGGTGCAGCCCGGCGACTCTCATTATGAATAATCCAGATTCTTATCTTTTCATACCTTGGAGTGAGACTTGCTAATTTTGAAAGCTGCAGAAAAATCAGGCTGGAATCATGCTCAAATAATGGAGAATCTTCTATGATTTTACTAGTAACACTGGACTTATTTTCGGCCCAAGCAAATGATGCTATATCTCTTTTTCTTCTTGTGACGTAAACCACACGTGCTGCTGATGCCCTAAGAGGAAATTAAACCCTTAGAATGCTTCACCTTCACTAATTACCTTTCTTTCCTTAATTGAATTTTGGTCAAAGAAACAAGAGGGGAACCAAGTTCAGTTGAGATAAAAGACAAAAGAAAGAAATAGAAATGGGAAGAGGGGAAAGACCAAAATAGGACTAATAATCTAAAATTTGGAACTAACTGGGATTTGCCTGGTGGTCCAGTGGCTCAGATGCTGTGCTGCAAGTGCAAGGGCCTGAGTTTGATCCCTGGTGGAAGAACTAGATCCCACGGGCTGCAACTGAAAGACCCCACGTGTCACAACTAAGACCTGCTGCAGCCAAAAGAATACTTAGGAAAAAAAAGTTTGGAACTACTCACTCTCGGCCAAAGTTAGCCTAGATAGAAAAATCCAAGTATTTTCTAACAATTTACACTTCTCAAAGCAGTCATTTCAAACAGCAAAGATGACACCTGTATAAGAACTTAAAGAAATGAGGAACATCTAGAAATGGGGGGGGGGGGGCAAAGGGAGACTAATAACTCCCCACGTTTAAAATAATAATATAAAAATGATGTACTGAACTGCTTACTATGTGCCAGGCACTATGCCAGTTAGTTGCTTTACACTTTAAAAAAAAATTTTTTTTTTTTGTTCCCAAGCATTTCTAAGGCAAGCAAGGGAAACGTTTGTAATTATCGACGTAAAGTGGAAAAGCTAAGATGGTGAGGTTTGGTGCCTTGCCCAAGGTCACAAGTCTAGTGAGTGGTTAGGAGAGAAATACAAAAACAAACAAACATTGTCTTCTGAGAACTTGATACTCACATTCTACCAAGGTCAATGATTAGACCAAATATGGCCAAGGGTAATCCTGCCACATGGACACGCAGTCCTCTGGAGCCAAAAAGGCACGAATGAATGTGCATCCCACTGCCTCAGGGATGAAAGAAAAAGCCTTCCACAGCATCACACATCCCAACTCATTTGCCTCTTTTGCCCACTGAAGACTTGCTTTTTTTTTTCCCAACCAGATCTTCCTGTTCCCAGGACTCTTGGAGTCACAGTCACATCTGTAATTCTCTTGTGTTCTCTGCCCACATTTACCTGGCATCCAAGTATCTTCTCCATTTAAGCTCCACCCTTCCCAGACAAATACTGCAAGATCTGATCTACAAATAGAATTGTAAAAAGTTGAATTCAAAGAAGCAGAGTAGGATGGTAGTTGCCAGGGGCTGGAAGGAGGGGAGACGGCAAGGTACTCGTCAAAGGCCACAAAGGTTCAGCCGTGTGAGATGAATAAGCTCTGCGAATGTAACCTACAGCACCATGACTATGCTCAGTAATACTGTACTACGTGCGTGGAGTTTTCCAAGAGGATACATCTTAAATCCTCTCACTATATACACAAAAGGGTAATTATATAGAGGTAATGGACAAGGTATTTAATTTGTGGTGACCTTTTCGCAATGTACAGCTATATGAAAACAAGCTGTACACTTTAATACACATACCATTTCTTTATGTCAAAGTTATCTCGATAAAGTTGTTTGAAAAGTAAAATAAATCTTAAAAAAAAAAATACATTCTACCTTTTCCTAAAATCTCATCCAACTCCTTCAGGTCGCGGAATCCTCCCCTTGGGACCCCAGGGAGCAGCGCTGCCTGTGAGAGCCGCCAGCATCCTGGGTCTCTGCTGCTAGGATGGCCATCCCCAAGCAGGCAGACAGGAAGATCTCCGAATCCCCCTCACAATCATCGACACAGGTTCCACCATCTCTGAGGACACCGATGCTGTCACCATCATCCTCTTTGATCCTTTCTTCAAGCCCCAGTAGGGACATGTCCCCTGCTCCATGGTTCAACTGAGCCAAGGTCGGACTTTCGCAGAAAAAGCTTTTCGTCCAGCAAACAAAGGGGACACTGAGCTGAGAGAGGATAGATTTCTTTCCACAGTTTAACTGAAGTCCAGCCGCAGTTTATGCAGTCCAACACCCGTGTCTCTGCTCCCTCTTTGTTTAAGTTCGACCCACCTTTCTCCACCTTCCAGGCAGGGCGAGTCCAGTAGATTTTTGGCCCTGGTACTTACAATCCACTATAGATTCTCACATTCTACTACAGCTCCTTGTTACTTGTCTAAGTGGTGGTGGGTGTTAAGTGATTGTATTATTATTTTTTTCTCTGAAAAAAAAAAAAATTCCCCCCTCACTTATTGAGATGTATTAATATAAAACCCTCTAATAGTTCTAAATGTACATGATGATTTTATATACATATACACATATTTATATGTAAACAATTCCCACAACAAGCTCAGCCAACATCCATCACTGTACATAATTTCAATCTTTTTCTTGGGATGAGAACTTTGAGGATCTACTCTGTTAGTAACTTCTAAATACACAAGACAGTATCATTAACTTCAGTCACCACGCTGTATGTGACATCCTCAAAACTTATCTTTACAGCTTGTGACAAACCACCCATTTCCCTAATCCTCAAATTCTGGCAATCACCCACCTGCTCTTTGTTTTTATGAATTTTATCATGTTAAATCCCACATACAAGTAACATTACAGGTATTTGTCTTTCTTTGACTTATTTTACTTAGCAGGATGTTCTAAACACCCACCCATGTTGCTAAAAATGACAGGATTTCCATTTTATGGGTGAATATTATTCCCTGTGTGTATGTATGTATATCACATTTTCTTTATTCATTCATCTATTGAAGGACATTTAGGTTTTCTTTTTCCATATCTTGGCTACTGTACATAATGCTGCAATGAACATGGGGCTGTAGATAGTTTTTCCAGATAATGATCTCATTTCCTTTGGGTACATACCCAGAAATGGAATTGCTGGATTGTACGACAGCCCTAAATTTTTTGAGGAACTTCCATACTGTTTTCCACAGTGGTTGCACCACTTTACATTCCCCCTACCAGTGCAGAAGAGCTCACCATTCTTCATATCCTCACCAACTCTTTGTTATTTCTTGTCTTCTTGATAAGAGTCATTCTAACAGGTGTGAAGTGACATCTTACCGTGGCTTTGATCTGCATTTCCAATTAAATGTATCCTGAAAACTTGTGATCCTGGCTGGTGGGGATAGGGAAGATACTAATATAAGTTGCCATTTTGTGAGTGTATATTGCCTGACAATTACTGAACAGTACTGGTACACAATCTCATTTAATTTTCACAGTCCTTTGAAGCAGTATTATACCCAGTTAACATATATGGAAACATAGGAACAGAGAGGTTAAATTCTAAAGATTATGTGAGATAAACACAACCCTTAGCACAGCACCTATACATGATAATTACTTATTTAATGAAAACTAGTACTAGAGTACACTGCCCCATAAATAAGAAAAGATATTTTGTGGGAAACAAAGATTCCTCTTCCCCAGTGATCTCAATCCACTGGCTAGCCCCTTTATAGAAATACTGAGAGAACCAGAGTATCCTCTAATGAGCCCAGATGAATCTCGGGATCTGGCTTGGCCATAAATTGTTTTATGTAGACAGAAAACTTATCAAGTATGCCCAAGGTCACACAATCTAGCTTAGAATACCTTCCTTTATACTTCAAGAATGACATAACTCGAAAAGGCCACTAATGTACACAACCATGGACTTGGAATTCCTGCATTCACATGGAAACTGCATTCACATGCTAGACAGGACAGATCACTACAGAAAAATTTAGAAATATCTAGAAGAATACAGTCAGAGAAGGCAAGGGCACCCTACTCCAGTACTCTTGCCTGGAAAATCCCATGGACGGAGGAGCCTGGTAGGCTGCAGTCCATGGGGTCGCGAAGAGTCGGACATGACTGAGCAACTTCACTTTCACTTTTCACTTTCACGCATTGGAGAAGGAAATGGCAACCCACTCCAGTGTTCTTGCCTGAAGAATCCCAGAGACAGGGGAGCCTGGTGAGCTGCTGTCTATGGGGTCGCGCAGAGTCGGACATGACTGAAGTGACTTAGCAGTTAGCAGAAGAATACAGTGAGTTAATCTAAGCAACGCTCAAAGGAACTTTGCAGTTACCTTTTGGAAGATCTGGTAACTCTGGTCAAGGAATTAGAAATATTTTCTTAAAAGGGAGGTTAAAAACAAAACTGCGTTCATCAGATGGACAATAGTGTTCACAGACTTGTACTCATAGGGTAACAGTGATCTTTGGAACTTCTGGTCACTGCAGCATAAGGTGGAACTTGAGTCTCCAGGCAAGAAGAAATAGAAATTCTCTGGGAATTTGGGGGAATTACTGACCTTGGGAGAGGCATAGACTTCCAAAGAAAGACAGGTTTACTTTATAAAACATTAACAGAGTCTACAGAAGCAGCACATGGTCGTGAAGTGTCCATTAGTCATTCTGCCTGATTTGAATCCCAGCTCCACCACTTGCAACCTGTGTGACCCTAGACAAGTTACCTAATCTCTCTGTGCCTCAGTTTCTTCAACTGTTAAAATGAGAAGAAATAACAGTCCCTATATCATAATTAATATGTACAATGTGCACAGCCCAGGATCTGATGTCAAATAAGTGCTTCTTAAGTTTTTAAGTTGGAGAAAGATAAATATCATATGACATCACTTATATGTGGAATTTTAAAAAGTGATACCAATGAATTTACTTATAGAAATAGACTCACAGACATAGAAAGCAAACTTAAGATTAGCAAAGTGGGAGGGACGGATAAATTAGGAGTTTGGGATTAACATACATACAGTTTTATATATACATAAGAAAACAAACAAGCATCTACTGTATAGCACAGGGAACTATATTAAATATCTTATAATAACCTATAGTAGAAAAGAATTTGAAAAAGAATGCACATGTGCAAGTGTGCTAAGTAGCTTCAGTTGTGTCCGACTCTGCCACTCTATGGACTGTAGCCCACCAGGCTCCTCTGTCCATGGGATTCTCCAGGCAAGAATCCTGGAGTGGGTTGCCATCCCCTCCCTCCTCCAAGGAATCTTTCCGATCCAGGGATCAAACTCACGTCTCTTATGCCTCCTGCCTTGGCAGGTTGGTTCTTTACCATCTGCACCACCTGGGAAATCCAAAAAAGAATACATACACATATATGTATATATGTATACATATATATATACACACACACATATATATATATACACACACACACGGAGAGGTTCAGTACATCACTGAATCACTGTGAGGTACACCTGAAACAAATGCAACACTGTAAATCAACTAGACTTCAATTTTAGAAAAGCACTTAAAAATGATTACTCCTCTTAGAAGATACGAAAAATGCATAAGTTAATTCAGAAAATAAAAAGTCAACTGTAATAGCCTCATCTACACATGACACCCTGCCAACATCTGGGGGCATATGTTTATGTAAATTACTTTTCTGAAGCAAAACTGGAATCATTATTCACACACTTCTGAAAATCATTTTTTTCAAATTAAAAACATATTTTGAATGGAGATTTTTCAAACCTAATTTCTATGTTTCAGCTTCCAACAAACAAACAGTTCTGGGAACCAAACAACCTAAATTCTACCCCCACCCTAGTCTAGAAACCTTCCAGAGAAGGTCTGAACGTAGACTTAAAACTGCAGATGGCATGTGACTAATTTTTATTCTGTAAGTAGTAACCATAGGAAGGAACCCAAAACACATGAGAATTTAAGAATCATACAGCAACACTGAGGGTTAACAGAACGTTTCAAATCTTTTGCCCCCAAGCCCACAACCACAGAGTAACTTCTCACTTTGCACAGCCAATGAGCAGTGTCTGTTTTTTTGCAAAGAACCAACTAACTTGATTTTTGTGGAAGTTAAATTGCCAACATCATGTTGAGTTAAAGCGAAACAAAACAAAAATCAAATTTTTAGCCCAAGCTGTATCCAAAAAAAAAAACAAACCACCCCAAAAACTCCTAACTTTGATGCTGAAGAGATTAAAAGTCAGCATGATTACTCTCCAGCAGTTCCTCCCTTCCATCTCCATCAACACCATGCACTAGATTTATTTTCCAGTCCAGTTTCTTCATGGCAAAATACTTTCTCATGAGACTGCCTGTGGTCAGGGCTGAGTATGTCACAGGAAAAATGTTCCTCATGGCATCTAGATCATACCCTTTTCAGGTCTTGCCTGACCATGAAATACAGACACACCCGGAAATTATAAACTATTTTAACAAGAGGACGTTTTCCCACCTCAAAAGAGGGATCATCTTCACAGCCTACCTATGTCCCAAGGGTGTTCCGAGTATTAATGAGTTAGCATTAGTCAGGCACTTTGATTGTACAGACAAAAGGCTGTGTATAAGTACAAAGTCTGATGATCCAACCCAAGTGCCTTTCGGAGAGTCACCCAAGGTGACGAAGAGAGGCAGTGGAAAGGCTGGTGCTTCTATGGTTGTCCTCTCTAGCACGAAGCCACCTCCCAGGCACACACACGCAGGGCGATCCTGATGGAAGCTACGCTGTGTTTGAGGGTTGACTGCATTGTTCCCTTATATAGTCAATGGAGAGGGAATCCCTCTGTGTTCATATTTCCAGTTCACATTCCAAGACAGTATAGGCAACAGAACAGATTTTCAGCTGTGATTTATAGGGCCTGATATGACTGGGCCAGGCACTATGCTAGGATCATCATTTGTTCAGGGTGTGGACGCAGGGGGCAGCCCCTGCACAAAACCATGCTGTAGTTATTATAAAATGTGCCCGTCTGTGCGTGTACACGTAGGTCAGTGCGTGCCGATGTATAAAGAATGTCACCATGCACTGATGCAATCCCTGCCAGAAGATGAAAACAAAGAAAAAACATTTTTTTTTGGTTTGCTTGTTTAAAAAAATCTACATTTCATGTAGACTCGAGACTTTCCCAAGGTCTCTAGAGGACTTGATCTGAGACAGCCAACAGCCCTGCAGGTCATAACAGTAAAGATGGAAAGATGTTTTGAGGGTATCTTGGAAACCTACGAGTAGACTCTTTGAAGGATACCACCTGCCTGACACGTTTTAAGAGAGAAGCAAAACTTGGCCACTAATAAAATGGTGCTGCTCACTGGTTACAGAAACCCTGGCATTATTTTCCTTTAGCTGAGCTGTTTACGTTTCAATGGAAAGTCGTAACATAGCCTTCAACAAAACTGTAACAACTGCTGATTTACCCAATGGCATCGTTATTTAAAACACACACACACACACACACACACACAAATACATTCTATCTCTCTCACTCACACACATCATAAAAACAGAGCTACTGAGGCAGGCATAACTAAGGAAAGCATCTAGAAAAGCCAAACTACAGCACAACTAATCCTGGGAAATCCTGTGCCATAAAATCATCCACCGCAATAGATTAATTCTCAGTAACAGCTGGGCAGACTCTCAGAAGGCCTGCAGGCTCCTGAGTCTTAAGGGTTAAATTGGTTGCCTTAAAAAAAAAAAAGAAAACGACACATATAATTTCCTTTTATCATAAAACAATGCATTTATTCTTTTCTGTATGTCTGTTAAAGGGCACGGCTTTCTGAGTGGAAAACAAAACAGAACTTGGTCACATGTTTATTTGCTTCAGCTACTCCCTTCCCCTTCTGATAAATAATCAAACATGCCATCCAGAAAAAACAAAACCAGCGAGCTGGGAAATTTGATGGTCATCAAATAGACTGCGATACCAAGAAAAGCAGCCCACTGTTCCCACACTGGGTTTTCGGCCCCCACACCTACACTAACATCTGAGTAAATATCTCCAGTCACTCTTTCCATTTTCCCTGCAATTACTCCTACTGTTATACAAATTGTCCTTAAGGCAGTCTCAAACATAATTTTTTTTTCTCACAAAGTAGAACAACTTCTGAACATGAAAAAAGTCAGCCCAGCAAGAGCCATACGCATACACACACACACGCACTTACTTATTTTATGTATTGAAATGTTTCTTCCTTGAGAGGTGGGGGGACAGTGGCGGAGCCTACTTCTTTTTCTATTCTAATAGATGGCTGATTTAGAGGTTAAAATTTAAGTATATTTAGTCTGGGGACTAGCAAACAAGGTTTAGAGTAGTAACAATTCCCTTCAGATCAAAAGAGCTAATTTTCTACTTCCTGTCTATTCCCTGACCAGTACATAGTAAAAAAAAAAAAAAATTAGCACCTGGCTTACCAGTTATTCCGAAGTTGGGGGTCAGGGTTGGGGGAGGGGTGTGGGGAGAGAGGAGGGGAGCCCAAGGGATATCCACATCAGACAGGAAAAGGTGGAACCTTTTTAAAAAAATGACAAACCATGTCTTGAAAAAGTCATTTCAAGAGAAAGGACCCAGGAGCACCCACATGGCTCTTGGGCACAGACAGAAGCAGCAGCCCGGGTCCGACGGCTCTCCCTGCCATCCTAATTATCCACGATGAGCGTTCTGAAAAGACCCTTCCCACATCAAAGTTAACAGCCATCTCAGAAAGTGAGGCGGGCTTTCTCTTTCCTTTTCGCAGTGCACTCCGTTTAAACAATAGTAATATGAATGAGATAATGACCGTGCTTGTTTCAGCAGTCTGACTTTTATTGGCATGAAATTGGTACAAATATTATCAAGACCGATGCACAAACGACGACGGGGTCATGATGCATGCATCGAGGACAAGCCGGCAGACGCAGAATTACCAAGGCACCATCCCCACACCCCCGACTCCTGGTGATAACAGGAAGGAAAAGAAGGCGACACAAGACACCATCACAAACAAGCAGAGTGAGGTTCTAATCTCCGTTCAAGCCCCTAGACTGGTCCTGACAACCCGCGGCTGCTGACTTAGCTGAGACTACCCGAAGACACATTTGAAAGCAAGACTGAATCACTAAGGAGTCAGAAGGATCACTAAGGAGTTAGAAGGAACCGGTCCTCTCAAGGCTCTAAAAAGAAAAACGGCTTTGATGGGGGTGGGGGTGGGGTGGGGGGAAGAACAGTAAACAAGTTGGATCATCTAATTTTGCCCTTCAGAGAATGTCCGTGCAGGAGTGGATCCCTACTTTTAAAAGTTTCACCCAGCAAAATGTTCCGTTTTTTGGGTTTTTTTTTTCTTTTCCTCTGGACACTTACAGAGAAAATGAAGAGTTTGACCGAGAGAGCTCACACTGTCTGCCTCTGGATTTCCGTCTTCTTGCTGTCGATGGTTCTGGCTGTTTCTGTGAAGCGGGGGTTGCCGAGTGGTAAAAAAGATGTTTGAATAAACAGGAAGTCCTGTGCGGCTGAAGTACACTCGAGGAGAAAACACACTGGAACATTGCCCTTTGTAGGCAACCTCAGGGACGCTTGCCTCCACAGTAGCTGCCTGGGCTCTCACTAAATGACAAAGAAACCGCAAGAATTCCTCAAGTAATTCTTCACTTTCAAAGTTGAAAGATCAGTTGGAGCTTGCAGGTAATTTTCAAAGTTGCATTTAGCACTTAAAGAAATCTATTCAGGCTACACTGTATCTAAATCACTCCAGGTCTGCAAGCATGGACAGAGCATCAGAATTGCGCCCTGGCTAGTCCAAGCCCTAGCCAAACACAGCTCATTCACCCAGACAAACACACAGCGACCGGGGTTTTGGAAAACCTGCTCATGAGATATTTTTGTGATGACATTAACATCGGCAGGATGCCTCAAAGGGGGGTAAGAATAAAGGAAGAAAGAAAATTCAGATTCTGCAGACTTTAGAGGATTTTGTCACATGTATTTTTAAACAACACATCGCCTGCATTCCAGGGACATGCCCTTGAGCTTGCTTTTGCTGCTCTTCCTTTTCTCTGCAATCAGCCCAACTACCTGTTTATCTCCAGATGCCTGGTTTGTCTACGTGAACACTCTGGAACCCCCAAACTAATTATCAAAGTCCTGTCTTCTGTCACCCGAGTAACTTGACAGATATTGTGAAGAAAAGTAAACTGCTGAAGGCAGAGAAGTCAGCTTGAAAAATACGATGAAGAGTTGAACAGCCATATTCAAAGAAAGAAAAAAAAAAAGAAGGGAAAGACGAGGGGGAGGGGGAAGAGGAAGAAAAAGGATCCCTTCTAAAAACGCACTGCTGCTGTGGCAATGCTCCTCTGCCATGGAAGCAACTGATTCGTTACTGAGCCTGGAATGCTGGACTGTCTGTCATCCAGGTGCTAACACTCGGCGAAAATAACTCATTGGGAACTGTCAGTGGGATGTTTACATAGGCCCCAATCTTTTCTTCATAGAAGGAAATTTTTTACTGGAATTCATCTTCTTTTGATCTCACATTCAAAGCAACGGCAGCTTGATAGACATTCAAGTCTGAAAGCAAATCCAGACGCTGAAGATAAACCGCCAGAATATGACAGGCAGAAGCATCTAAAGCTTATAAAAACCAAGAGAACAGCATGTCGCCTGAGTATTACAATAGCAGAAATCAAGAGGCATATTAGGTGGAACTGATCAGCCACAAAAACAGTTCAAAAGGCAGATCAGAGAAACAGAGGATGAGGCTAGAAGGAAAAAAAAGGGGGGGGAGGGAATCTGGTTTACTGCCTTACCTCCCTTCTGAGCCCTGCAGATCTCAGATGCCTGCCTCTCCACTTTTAGAAGGGGTGGAGTGTCCAATTCAAATGTTCCTGTTTAACTCAGCCAGTCTAGTTACAAACGCTGCAAATGACTTCCTAGCAATCCATTTCCAAGGGGCAAGGGAGACAGACAGACCTTCAGCTTGCTCAGTGTCCAGCATGCGGCATGGCATCAGCGCCGTCTGCATCTGATTTGTAACTCGGTTTCAAAAGGCACACAGCCTGGGCGCCAGGAAAGCCAGCCCTCAACAGGAGAGCTCTAGCGCTTGGAGCCCGGGTGAGAGGACTCTAAGCAGCCCGGTTACCTAGAAATGGCTCATTACCGAATGAACAGGAATGCTCCGGACTCCCGTCACACAGATAGATGTGTTCAGGGCAATGGATAGAGAACTGTTCGACACCTACTCGCTTTGAAGTCAACTAAGGCAATTTCATAAAGGAATTATGGCAAGAACTTTCTTAGAGGCACACAATTATTTCTTTTAAAAATAAGCCGCTTATTCTAATTAAAGTCAGTGCGTATAATGAAAAAGCAATTCTCCCAACAATTTTGTGCTTAGAGCTGTTTGTTAACAAACACTGAATGTGAACCAGCAGCATCAGGTCAAAGGACCACAGAATTCCAAATTGTAATTTAGCCTGCGGTTACTCCTGACTGCAGACACCTCCAGGGAGTACAGAGCCAGATCTTTCCTGCAGCACCCATGGATTTTGAAAATTAGCCCCTCCCCTCATCTCTGCATAATAACCCAACAGCGCAACGTGGATTTAAAAATCTACTAACCAATTTAAAAAGCTGTAATCAGTTTAGGGTTTGCCTCACGCAAACAAGATTCCTGGGTAACTAAGCTACACATTCGAAAAACAAACAAAACAAACAAACACAACGAAAACCCTCCCAGATTCTGAGCCGATTTTGCTAAAAGGCACCTTCGGTCACGCTTTCATAGCTGTCTGATGTGCTAAGTTGGTCATTTGTCTTTAAACTGTACTAGTTCAATATATGAAAGTTGTCACTATTCTTCTACAAGCGTTTTAAAAAAAAAAAAAGTTGCTTTTAATACTTACTCACCAAAGTCTGCCAACTAAATATTCGACGTTGCTATAATGGTTCCCTTTACCCCAAACTGGGAGGTTTACCATGTAAAGCGCAATGCAAATTCCTTTATATATTATAAAATGCATCTTTCCTCTGCAAAGAATGCTGTCACCCCCACGGTGATACAAGGAACAGGAACACTTCATTTCTCACGACCATTAAAAGTCTTTTTAAAAAATCTGCCATGTATAAAGACCTTCATTAGTATAATTAAATGACTGTTGGGGTTTTTTGATACAAACAACTTTTGATCTGTCCTTTAAAAACCTCATAACAATATCATTAAAGAGTTACCATTTTTAAAAGAGAAATTGTCTGCTTAGGGCCATGGAAGAGTAGCCATGCTCTGGGCCGCTTCCTCTCTCTCCCTTTCAGACTTCTCCTGGACTTGAATGTCACCGTAGACCTTGAATCCTTGAATGTGAAATGGCTTCACGCTAATTGCTCTAATTGCTTGAAGATGTGCAGGCAGGTGAAACCTGATCCCCGTGGCCATTGTAGAGACCAAGAACAACACTGGAATGTTTACACAGTGGTTTGATTTTAATAGACAGAAGGGCTGAGTTTAAGACAGCAAAAACACAGCTAATAGGTGACCCCTTAATGTAGTCCTCCTTTAAAAAAAAAAAAAAGAAAAGAACACACAACAAAAAACAATTTCATGTTCTAAAAGGCAGTGTCCTAAATGCCAAGGTTATTTGCTTGACTCTTGGAGTGAACACACGTTACGTTGCACCTGACATTTACACCCGAAACTCTACCCCGAATACATTTTTTTTTTTTACCTTAAAACAAAAAAGCACTTTATATGTCAGTCACCTTACAAACAGATTATGACTGTATGGTATTTCCAAGCAAGTGCATTCATTTAAATTTTAAATTGAATATTTTTCGCTCTTGTAAAACTCTTGGTCCCTTAAAGGAGAAGCCTTGCATCTCCTTTTTTATCCCCTTGGTTCTTCTGCTCCCCCTCTGCCCCCCACCGCCATTTACGGTATCTCTGACCCATGTACATTCCTGGATCGCAGTTAAAGTTGAATCCAAACCCCCTCCTGTTGGTGCTTTAGACAAATGTGCATCCTTTTGGTACCTCTTTTCTTTGTAACTACTCTGTGGGGCTGTGGTCTGTTTCTCATCCAGAGGGGCTAAGGCAGCCAGGGGAGTGGCTGACATAGTTATTCAGTGACAGTGGCCATTCTCTCTGGATATTTTAATCAACTGAGATGGATACAGAGGTTTGACAATGGCTCCCCAGAGCCCTCTCTTAACAGAGCACAAATGTAACCAATGCTGGACAGGAAACACCCTGCAGCAGGACCAAGATAAAAATACAACAGCACCTATGAGGTGTCAGTAACAAAAGGAAACCCACAGAAGTCGGGGGAAGGTTTAGACAGGTGTTGAGACAGACATATATGTACATCAAGGATCTGAATGTGCAGGAATGTTTCATACAGGGCCAAGCAAACTGTGAAACAGGAAGTAAGAATTAAACCTATTACAGAATAACACAAAACAGTGAAACGATTTTAAGGTTAAGCTGGGCAATTAAAAGCAATACATACATAATATGCCTTGTAAATAAGAGCAGAGGACAGGGAACACCCCACAGAGCTGGAAGCACATTCAAACGGCTATTCTCTTAAGTTATGCTGTGTATTAAACTTCTAATAATAAATATAAAATGCGGAAGAAAGGGGAGGGTGGGAGTCCTTTTAAAGTTATGAAACACTTTTAGTTATATAAGCTAAGTAATAAATATAGGAGCTTCTATCGCCTGGACTATTTGTCCCCAAATCCTGCAAGACAAAATGGTGAGACAAAAACTACTGGGTAGAAACACCCTTTTAAATTGCTGGTGCCTGACACACACATTGCATACGCTCACACCTTGTTCTAAAAGGTATAATCTCCTATGAAGACCGAATTCTTCCTTCTCCAAAAAAGGAGGGGGCACAAGTAACCATTTATCCATTTAAAGATTAAGTATAAACTAGTCCAAGCCAGTGAGAGGAACATGGAGGGAAAAAGTAAACAGGCCCTCACCCCCCACCCCGAAAAGAGTTCCCTTTTGCAAGCTCCATGCGGTGAGTGCCTGGTACCAAGGGCGGCCCCGTCCGCTGGAGGGGTCAGGAAAGCTATGCTGAACCGACAGGTTCCGTTTACAGCAGGCCAGAACTTTGTTTGGATATACTGGCCTTGCTCTCCGCCAGCTTAACAACAGATGGCTAGAAAACTTTCATTATGCTGCACAGGGCTGAACTGCAAACAATCCAGAAAACTGTGAAAAGTTTAACTCCCTCGAAACCGATGTGCCAAACCAGGGCCTACCCAAAGCCAGCGAGCCAGTGGAGGGCCCAGGGGACCTTGGAAATGATGGTTAAAAACAAGAGCACTTGCTCACTGCCCCCATCAACTCAAGGCACCATTCCAGACCCCGGAACAGCAGCAACCCACCCAGGTCTTGAGTTTAACCATTCAAAGCCCAGACCTTATAAGGAGTTGTACTGACGAACCCCCCTTTTCTTTCCCCTAAAATGTACTGTCAGACTTCCCCTCCCTTTGGGCAAAAGAAAATCTTCCTCCAGACAGTTCCCCAGTTCCCTTCCCACTTTCCTTCCCTCTAGAAATTGGGAGGATGAGGTCAAATAGTCTTCCTCTAACACCCAGATTTAAATATGATTTATCCAAATCTGTCTATAATTTAAATATTCATTAAATCGATTCAATCACATGAACCCTAATATCTCCTAATGCTCCGAGACAGGTTATAAATGCACCTTCAAAGGTTTAATTCAATTGGCAATCTGAGAGGTCTTACCACTGGAAATGTGTTATTTCCATATTATTCAAGAAATGAACAAATGTGTTTTTCCACAAATGTATTTGAGAAGCTACCCTTTCCTGTTATTGAAAGAAAATTGTGTTTATTACTCCTTTAGCATAGTGTAAACTCATAAACGTCAACAGAGAGTACAAGGAAAACTGTCAACTAAATATTGTTTCCTTCATGAGCTGTTCTTCCAAGTCAATTACGCCTTTCAACTTCTGGGGCATTGTATGATAAACTGGCAGTAAAAATCATTCACATTAATATACCATGGTGCCTTGCCTGCAAAAGGTAATTAAAGAAGTAAATGACTCATAAGAATAGACATATTAGCTGCAAAATGAAAGGCAACTGAGCTGCCACATAAAAATATGTACCATTAAGATACTGCATTTTCATATTCCTGTAATCAGCTTCAGTAGACTAATGCTTATTTAATCCAGTTCTGTGCTAAGTCCATCAACAACTGTTTTTTGCTGTTTTCTCCTTGACTGAACATTATGAGAGCAGGTTTGGAATAAATACTGCAATGAGATTTTTGCATCGTCCATTGAAGAACAGGTTTTTACATTTTAAAATCGATTTTTCTTTCTCTGAGAAATACAAAGTAAAAAAGATTACTAGTGGAGAAATATATATATAAATTATATTATATAAAATATGTATTATTATTATGTAAAAATACAGAAAGACATGTCTGCTAGCTGGACATGCCTCTTTAAATGGTAGAACATTTCAGGGAAATATTTGTTTCCACAATCACTGTTTCTGACCCACACCATTATCCGCACAAGGGGAAAGGTATCATGCCTTTACTTGCCAGATCTCTGCCGAAGTGCTCCCTTTTGCTAATAATGTCTCCATCAACATGAAAGGGCAAAGGCAGTTAATCCTCTGGCAGGGATGGTAGCCACCTGATTGCATAGAATCTTCTGGAAGAGAAGCGACTGCCCCTTAAATTAGGTGCGAATTTCCATTGTATGGTTTCCAAACTGACATTTGGCTTCCTTCTTCTCATCCTCCATTTCAGCCTTCCCTCGCCAGGCCAGCCAACCCACAGGACAACATCATCTGCATGGTCAGAGAGTTTCCACTCAAGTTGCTCACCTCCCTGTTTCTGGAATCCAGATCTTGACGAGTGAGATGCATCCACCGTTTGTACTACTCATATTTCTGGGAACATGTAGGTACATTAACTGTCTTGGAGGCTGGGGAAGTGTCTATTCTTGTCGTGGAAATTAGGGCTCTCTTTTGATGACAAAGATGCGGGCCTAAGGATTTGCCAATTCAGTTTGGGAGTTTTAGCTTTCAGAACTCTTGCAATGCCTCCCAAGCTCATGCCAGCAATGAAAATCAGCCTGGAAAACATTAGGATATCTGTCTTTTATCATGTTTGCCAGCAATTCATTCACTTTCAATAACATCTACAGGCATCCAGATGAGATCCTCTAAGTATCAAAAAATCGGAAAGAGATTCTTCACTTCTTTTCTCCTTTTTTTTAAGGATCATAGATTTTAAACGGAGGCCAATATTTCTACCTAAGTTGCACCTTCTCCCTTTCCCCCCTTCTGTGAGTACATAAATTTCTGTGGCTTTAAAACTGATGAGCAGCTAGCCAGGCCCTCAAGGACAGGCCAGGATGTGAGGTCGACCATACAAGGACCCTCTGATGCTTATTTATCTTTTACTGGTTCTCAGAAATGCTGGTAGCCTCTCAGATTTAGACTAGATCTTTCTTTGTAATGTACCAGTGCCCCAACAATCGAGCAGACATCACTTGGAACCACAATTAATGAGCTCTAGTTCTTTTCCTAATTAAGGAACAAAGGTTCCTGACTGCACACACACGTGCAAAGAGAAGAACAGACTTCTAATTGCTTCAAAATGGGATTTTTTTCGTATTTAGGAAACATAATGGAACTGGGAATGAAGAGCATTTCTACCATCCTTTACAAATGAGGCTTTACAAAATATTGTTAGCTCTTCTTAACACCTTATTATCAAAAATGGAAAGTTATGAATACCATGCAAGGTAACCTTTGTCTTCACATGAATTAACCTATAGGTACCAATACAATGATACAGGAATTAGCTTTTAAGAATACACTGAAAAAAAAAAAAAGAATACACTGAAAAAAAAAAAAAAAAACAAACCAACAACAAAATAAAATAAAAGACCTTTCTCTGAAAAAGAAAGGCGAGAAGGCAGCTCCTCTGAGTCTGATATTACTCAGACCTTAGCAGATTAGGATTCAGACGTGTAATTAAGAAAGATAACCCCAGTTTTTATAGTAACTAGGGGCTGAGAGAAATAGGAACTATCTCTCAAAAGTGTTACAAATACACCACACTTCTAAATAACCTGCAATGCCTGGAGAGTAGACTCACTACCAAGGGCATAGCTGCTCTTGGGGAGGGAACAGTAAATGACAGACTGGCGTTCAAGTCCATTAGCTGCTATGTGAGAGCAGCACATTCACTAGCACGCGACCTGTGAAAAATCTTAGATCTCTTTAAATCTTTGAATTGGATTAGTGCATTAATTCTTAAGAACTGCAATCCTTCAACCAAGTCAAATTACCCTCATTAACAGTGGAAAAACTGCCTCTGCAATAAGTTTTTTAAAAAAAGATATTTATTACCTATAATCACTTTCAGATACTTCACCTAGAAATATGATGAATGCAGGCTAACAACTTTGAAAATGGCAGCATCCTGATTTCGCATGTTAATTTCAGATTAAAAATAAAAATGAAAGGTGCATGGCGTTTAAATTTTTTTTTTTTCACATCTGCAGGGCATTTCCTTTTATTATATTATACCCCCTGATAAGAAGTGAACAGTCCCATTTTACAGGAGAGGAAACTGGGACCTAGATAGAGATGTTGAGCCGACTGTCCAAGTTCTCCCAGCTAATCTGGGGCACAGGAGTCTCCCGGCCCTCGGTTCTGGGTTCACACTGCAGGAATTAAATCAGAAATACAGACTTCCAATGCCACTGCAACAAAATGACGCATGGACTCCTCTAAATCACACTCAGGGAATTAAAAGGCAGGCAAAATAAATGAAAAGACAGGAATGCAGCTTTGAGTGTAGAAACCATCCACATAATAAACAAAACAGATGCTGGCTCTATGCTCCCATCACTGTATTTGCTGATACTGTCTAACCGGCCCTGAGAATTCATCAAATAAGTGCTTTTACAGTGGTAGAAGAAGAAGAAATGTAAATTGATCTATTCTGCTCTTGTTGCTCCCTAAAATAGTCTCCTCGGAAATGTGAGAAGAGCTTGACTGATTCTGAACAACTTCTGGTACTTTATGGCAAATTAGCTCTTTGAAGGCCCACTCACCTCACTTCCTAGGCTCCAAGGATACTACTGCTCCAGTTCTATCACTTCCCAGCACAAGCTGGAGTGGGTGAGTCCTCCACCAAAAAGAGGAGCAACTGGGAAGGGCTTGGGTGCAGGAAGCCAGTCTGTGTTTAGTGCAACACATGATTGTTTTTTTTTTTTTTTATCATATATTAAGGAATGAGAAGAGGTGAACATACAGACACAAGTTGCTTTTCAGAACTTGCTAGTGACCAATACTTCTAAAGGGCTATAATAAAATGCTAACTGGAGTTCATAACAAAAACCCAGAGGAGTACAAAGGCTCTGGAGTGACTTCTGAATCAACAACAGGGGGGGAAGAAAAAGGTAGATAAATTGTGCTTAGTATAGTTGTACATAAAATACGTTGATGTCAAACTAGGTAGTCTCTAGTTAGTATATGATGATAAAAATCAAGTAAGAAGACTGTTTCTCTAATGACCCTACAATCTACCATAACCCTTTCTTTTATAACAATTTCCAAAAAATCAGTTGTTAAGATGAGCACTTCAATTCCATGTCAGATATGCAGAGTCTAATAATGGAAATAACATTTATTAATCTCAGTGTGAGTCAAGCTTTTGCATTCACTGCCCATCTGTCCTTCCAATGACCTTTCAAGGCATGAATTATTGTACTCATTTTCCAGAGGAGGAAAGTAGGGCTCAAGGAGGCTAACTTGCCCAAGGTCAAATGGCTTCTAAGTGGGTGAAGGACTGCTTGGAGGTGAAGGTGAAGCTTAGGGGAAAATCAGAGAGAGGAGCTGTTCAAAGGTGAGCCGGGAGGAAACAGGCCTCCGTCCTGAGGCATTAAAACTTAGCAGGAACCTGTTCTCCAAACATCAGGTGGTTTGTAATCTGCAGACACCTCACTCACCTCCTATCCAGTGGCGCTGCCTATTTCAAAGGACAAGATGGAAACTGTTCCTCTTTGGCACCAACATTCCTCAGAATCTCCCCTCTTTCAAGATCTTTTTTGTTGTTGTTGTTGTTGTTTTTTGTTTTTGTTTTTTTTTTTTCTTTCAAGATCTTTATGACAGTCATTTGGGTGCTTTTCACACAACAAATGCTTTAGCAGTGACCTCATGATTAACTTGGTTCACTACTCTAGCAACTTTTCCAAACAAATGTTATATTACCTTTTCTATAAAGCCTTCCATTTACACATCATTTTTGATGCTTCCTCTGAACAAGCACAGTCTGGGCACGAGGCCTATGAAGGTTCCCCTTGCAAGGTTTACAGTCTATGAGAAACAGATAAGATATTGGCAATCCACAAATCCGGAAGTAATTAGAGAGTCATTACAAAGGACGCCTGAATAAAACAATTTAACGTACTTGTCCTTCTTAAGCTACTAGGTAAGGCCATCAAGAAATTTGTCCATGAGGAGGTGGTATTTAAGGTAAGACCTGCAAGTAGACGGGGAATGACACAGCCCAGGAACGGAGAAAGTTCAAGGAGATGGAAAAGAATAGGTTCCAACAATGGTAAAAAATGTGAAAACAATGCTAAAAACTTACCAAATAGTTAGTGACAGTTAATTGTGTTGTTCAAAAATACTATGCCTACCTCATCTTTTTTGCAATTCTTTTAAGACAAAAAGCTTGCACAGATTATGAATATGCTTTTAATCAAATGGCCTAATAAATACAAAACGCATCAGGTTGGCAAAAGACAAAAAGGAATTTATGTAATTACTACTAAAAAATAAAGGGATTAGAGTTTAGCCCTTCTTCCCGTCTTTACCTCTTTATAATGCTGTAATGCATTGGTGATAGGCAGAATTCTAAGATGACCTTCCACATCCCTACCCTTTGTTTCAGATATTCAATCAAATACTATCAAGGTATTAATCTGAAGGGTTTTGCAGCTGTAATTATGGTCCAAAATCAGCTGACCTTAGGAGAGGGAGATAATTTGAGCAGACCTGAAAGAATCATATGGACTTCATATTTTGCAGTTTATATTAGGGTTTAGGGATCAGAAACAGAGCAAGTTCAACATTTAAGAGTCAAGAAAGATGTGATGTACCAATGTTGCCAGAGGCGATCACATGGAACTGTGGGCAGCCTTTAGTAGCCAAGAGTGGCCCCGGGCTGACTCATACTAGCAAGGAAATGAGGATCTCAGTCCTACAAACCCAATGAACTGAATTTTACCAAAAACCTGACAGAGCTAAGAAGTAGATTATTCTCCAGAGCCTCCAGACAAGAACTCAGTCTGGGTAACCCCTCTGACACATGCAACCTCCTAATGCTCTGAGCATAGAAGCCAGCAGCTCTATGTCTGGACCTGTGGCCTACAAAACTGAGAGCAACAAATGGATGTCCTAAGCTGCTACGTTCATGGTGATGAGTTTACACAGCAAAAGAAAATCATTATACGTAGGAAAAAAGATGAAATTACATTGCCTGTATCTTAAGTAAATGGAACAGTTTCTCTTATTCAAAGAGTAAACTTAAATGGAAGAGAGGACGGGAGAAGGGGAAAAGGAAAAACTGAGCTTGCTTTCCAGTCCTAAAAGGACCAATGTGGTGAACTAGGACAAGCCGCTCACTTCTCTGTGGGCCTCATCTTCTGTTCCTGAAAAAAGAGATGATGATAATGGGAAGTGATGAGGGGCATCTTTGAAGAACACAGAGTTGAGGACTTTGAAAGCTGTAAAAGCACCATTCAAGATGTGATGTGGTTTTGGTACTGCTTTCGTGAGTCTTTTTGATTTTTAGCTCGTTTTTCCAATTATTCCAAAGACCTGTGTTAATACTGATCAAGAGACAAATATGGAATCATCTTTGGATGAAGAAGAAAAGGAGCATCCCAAACCATTCTGAAGCATCTTACAGACCATGCAGAGGGGTGGAGACACCTTCCAGGAGAGAAGGAAAGAGAGGTCAGCCTGGGGCCCTGGGGAGGAAAACCAGGTCTCCCATCTTCCTTCCTCCATCTGTTCCACAGTCATCTGGAAGGTGGAGCCAGATGGCCTGGGTTCAGATCCCAGCTTCACCCCACCCTGATGTAACTGCCTGTGCTGTGCTGAGGTTTTCACTCATATGAAAGGGAAGTCATGACACTACTATCTTCTAGGGCTGCCATGAGGAGTAAGTGAAATAATATATAAACTGCTTCTTAGGACAGTGTCTGGCACTTACAGTAAGCACTATAGAAATACTGTTGTGTTATTATTATTACTATTGGTAGGGATGCCAGAATAGAAACTACTTTTCTTCCCCCCAAAAAGTCTGTTCTTTCCCAAAGGGAATTTGGAAAAATTTGGAAGATGGGGCTCAGGAAATACTGGGTTGGCCAAAAAGTTTACTCTGGATTTTCTGTAAGATGTTATGGAAAACCCTGAATGAACTTTTTGGCCAACCTAATATGCAAAAATATATCCATAAAAAGGATTTTACCACTAATGCCTTTTCATGGTACACTATAAAACCCATCTAATCTCTGAGGAAAAAAGTGAGAAAACCCCTCTGCAGTCATGATTTTGCCACATAATTTTACATTTGCTCAAAGGGGAAAAAAGAGACTATCAAGGTCTTTGAAACCATGATTTATTGCTTTTCAACATGTAGTTTTGGCAAAGCCAGAAAAGAGGATTCCCCTGCTGAAAGAGCAAAAGGAGGTAAGGAATTTCAGCCAGGGGGTCAGAGGCCAGCGCAGCCAGGAAAACAGACATAAGTAAAACAAAAATAAAGGCTGACTTTCGCCTGTGAGTGCAGGGCACTGACTTCTTTCTCATCCTCACTGCTTTACTTGTCACCTTCCTATGAGGGCTGGGGAGTAAACAATAAAATCACTCTCCTGAAGTCACCCTGAGGGGGTAAGGGTGGCCCCTACAAATGACCAGGGGCAGGGGTGCAGAGGCAACTTACCCAGAGCAAGTGCTGGGTCCCCACACCTGAGCAGCAAAGGATGCCTGGCACCCAGGTGAGGTGGGAGAGATTCCCAGGCAGAGAGAACTCCAGCGACCTGGAGTGTAGAGGACCTGACAGGAGGGGCCAGAATGCCAGAAGCAGCTGTCTGAAATGAGACAGATGCTGCAACTTGCAGAGCATGTGCACAAGCTGGGGTTCCGGTTTCTTTCTTTTTAAGTTACCAAATAGTGAAATTGACTCTTGGGGTGTGGGAGGTGTACAGTACCCTGAATTTTAACACAGGTATACATTCATTACACTCTCTACCACGGTCAGGATACAGAATAGCTCCAACACCCTCCAAACTTCCTTGTACTTCCATTCATATTCACACCCTCCCACCATCCCTAACCCTCAGCCACCACTCATCTATTCCCCATCACTGTAGTTTTGCCTTTTCAGGAACGTCATATAAATGGAATCATAAAGCATACAATCTTTTGAGATAAGCATCTTTTACTCACTCCAATGTCCACTGAAGCACTATTTACAACAGCCAAGACTTGAAAGCAACCTAAATGTCCACCAACAAATGAATGGATTAAAGAAGATGTGGTACATTTATACAATGGAATATTGCTCAGCCATGAAAAATAAGGAAACTGTGCCATTTGCAACAACATAGATGAACCTAGAGATTATCATAGGAAATGAAGTCAGAGAAAGACAAGTATCATACAACATCACTTGTATGTGGAATCTAAAAAAAGATACAAATGAACTTATTTGAAAAATAGAAACAGACTTTGAAAACAAATGTATGGCTACCAAAGGGAAAAGGTGAGAGGGAGGGATAAATTAAGACGTTTGGATTAACACAGACACACTACTATATATAAAGTAGATAATCAACAAGGACCTACTGTACATCACAGGAACTATACCCAGCACTCTGTAATGATCTATATGGGAAAAGAATCTGAAAAAGATATAGATACATGCATAAAAAGATATATATATATAATTTAATTGCACTTTGCCGTACATCTGAAACTAACATTGCAAATCAACTATATTCCAATATATAAAAAAACTAAAAAGTAAATAAAAATAATATCTTTTTTCTCCAAGTCAATACTTTGTCTCTAGTCAGGGATTGTATGTGCAATCTAGAAAGTTCCTTTAACACTATGTTAGGGAGGAAAGACAAGAAGGATTTTAGGGTGGGGGCAACTTATTAAGAATGAAAAAATGCAGCCTGGACTTCATGACCGGGCCCAAAGTCTCCAGCACACAGGACAAAAACAGGGTGTTCTCATGGCATGCCAGGAGCTTGTGCAACGCAACCCACTCAGGGTGATGCTTTTAATGCTGTGACTGATGATGCCACGTAAAGGGGATGTCTTTCCGTCCTCTGTTTTTAGTGCTGCTGAACCATCCCAGATAATAAATCAAAAAAGCCAGGGTGGCTATTTGTATGGTGAGATAAGGGGAATTAATTTCAACGCCCAAACACAGACCTCCTTATATTAAAAAATGGCTTAGCAATCCTAGTCCTTTTCATGAGAATTGTCTTGGCAAATCAACACACACAGAGGACCCATTCGCCCTCTGGGTTTTTAAGAGAAATACTGTTGTCTCCTGAGACTGGGAAGTCAAGGAGAAGAATCAGTTATAAAATGAGGTGCAAAAAAATACAACACTGATTGAGCAGAAAATGTCCATGGACCTTTAAGGAAGGGAGGAGCGTAGTAATAAATTGCATGTCATCACATTCTTTCCACCTTTAAAAAGAAAAAAACCCTCATTATGCTTTGCAAACTATTTTAATTGTCTCATTTTCACCAAAAGTCCAGACACTTTGAGGTTAAAATGTGTAAAAATATAAATACCAAGACCGTGGACAAGAGTATATGGAGCAATAATGAGACTTCTAGGTGGAAACGTGGCTGGAACACAGAGTTAATACCTTGGCTGGATACTAAGGAGAAGACAACGTGTAAGAAAAGCCCAGAGACTTCTCTGAGCTCCCCAGGGGTCATCCCCCCGCCGCCCCCACTCTGCGCTGTGTTCAGAACAATGTAAAGCCATCCATCATCCGTGAGCCCGCTCCACTTGCTGGCGCCAAGCGAGCGGGGCTGCCACCTGTCTAGCTTTGCTGGGAATGGTCCCCCGCACAAAGTCCCGCTCTGCTCCAGGTTCAAGGTAGTATTTCATCAGGACGCCTGAACTGGCCAGCATCTCCGCAACAGCGATGGTGCTCTGGCCCTAATTCGCAGAAGTCAGCTTTAAATCTTGCTTCTTCTGACCAAATTCTGGGTTTACTACAGGTGGGTATCACTGCCCTACCTGTCTCCCCTTACTTCCCTCTTTGCCCCCTAAAAATCTCTCCTCCGTACTGCAGCCTGAAGGATCCTTTGAAAAGATGCATCAGTTCATACTGCTGGAATCCCCACTGCATTTAACAGGAGTATTTTCTAGTCTAAATCATCTCTGTATACCACAGGGGCTAAATAAACAGGAAGAGTCAATAACCAAATGAATAAGTGATTGTACACCAAGGTAGGGGGTTTCTTTTATGATCCTAGTCATGTATGAATTTATTTTTCATTTTATGTATTTTTTATTTTGAAATATTCTTGTACATGTGAAAGGCAAAGTATATTTAAAGACAATTTTAGATGCCACCTTCAGATTCCTGACAACTTTGTGGTGTATACAGACAATAGATATTTTTTAAAATTGATACCTGAATTTATTTTTTAGTATTTTTAAAAATTGGAAATTTTCTTGTCATCCCAGAGGCAGGAATGCATTTCTGAGTATAGTAACAAAAATCTCAGAATATTTAACTAAACCACTAAAAAATAAAAGTATATTAAAATTGAATATGGCTAAAACAGCATTCCAAATTCTATCACAGAAACATGGGGTAAATACGTGCATATTATAGTTAACTTAGAAAAAAAGGTCTAAATATTATGGTACATAAGAATCTCTATAAAACAATAAGGGAATAAGTTAAATCCAATAGAAAATTAGGTAAAAAAAAAAAAGAAGAAAATTAGGTAAATAATATGAAAGAAAATATAGATGTCTCAAACAATAAAAAAGTTGCTAACCACACTCAAAGAAAACTTGTATGTACTTCATTTAATTGTCCCCCCCATTTATTTCTGAATAATATGCCCAAGGATCGGCATAAAGCCTTGAGCTCCAGAGAAAAACTGAAGTGTGTTCAGGCAGAATAATGTAGATACAGTATTGTCTCCCTTCATTTGACAGATGTTCATTGCTTATGTTGACAAATCTCAGTTTCCTCATCTGTGAAACGGGAACAGTCATAGTGCTGACCTCTTTTAGGTCAATTTGTTGAGAACAGATGTAAAAAGTGCCAGATATTATTTCACCTATGCTACCTTTTATTATTACATCAGGCCCCAAACCACAACAATAGGGATTCCACCTAAGCCAACCTGGCAGGAAGGCAGGGATGGAGAAAGAGCTAGCAGCACTGAAAGGAGAAAGGGATGTATGGACAGCTTTGGTAATGAAGATAGGTTGCTGACACAGTTCGAAAGGGAGGCAAGCTTGTGTCCAGTCACACAGACAGACAGGCTGTCAGAGAGGCTGCCCAGAGGCAGCGGTGTCTAAACGATACCTTGTAAGGTACGGTCACTGTGGGTACACCTCAGACAATCATATACCTGGTCAGTAAGAGTTACCAGCCATTGGGCCAGGTTCTGTGTCAGACACCAAAGGTCACAGTGGGAGAGAGCAGAGGTGGCCTCTACTCCTGATGGATTTACAGGTAAACAGGAAAAAGAGCAATAATCAATGCAAAATTTAAGAGAAGGGTCACCTATGTGCATGGGCTGTGGGAAGAAATGCAAGTTATGGGTCTTGGGTTGATCGGGTGTGAGGATTCAGGAATGTTTGCTATATTATGCTTTATAACTTATCAAACATGTTGAATAAAATATTTAATAGCTTATAAGGTGCACTGGTTTTCTTTTCCTTTTCATTTAATGTCACCAATACTGGGATGCCTCTTAAAGAGATGAGGTAAGAAAGGATTATGGATTAACTGACTTTGCTTCACTTTTATATTATTACCAGTATATAAAATAAAGATTTTATAAAAGATTCAATGAAATATGATATATTCTTTTTATGTAGCAAGTATCATATTTTTAAAAGATAATAAAATGTTTTTTAAAACTATATTATGCTCTTTATTTGTCAGATAAGCTAAGCATTATTTAGAGTGTGATTTTAAAAAAGAGACAGGGAAGTTCATACTCTCAAGTTTAGGTGGTAAATTCATAGATGAGCTATGCCTCCATTGAATCAATGAATTCAGTTCATGATGTAAAATCAGGTTCTGTTAAATCTAGAAGTGTGATTGGGATTCTCATTCTGTTTTCACCCAAATATGCAATCATTTCTTCCCTTCCACGCGCGTGTGTGTGTGTGTGTGTGCGCGCGCGCATGCTCATATGTAGAGAGGGGGATACAATGAGGTCAGAAATCACTTAGCCACAAAAGCAATCATGACTATTTACTTAAATGATTATCAACATCCACAACACTGGGAATTATATAGTCCCCAACTAATTCAGGTATCCCAATCATCTTGACACATGATCTAACTTTAAGAAACAATGCAGTTCCAGACAGTCAGAGGTGCCATCTATTTGCATGTAAGCTTCAGCTTGGCAGCTTAAAAGCAGGAAATGATTTTGGCAAAACCATGGCAAATATTTGATGCAGACTCTTTTATTTCTCAGACTATTCTTCCTTCCTTCCCCCACCCTCCCCCAAATTTTCAAAGGAAAGCCACAGACAGGCTGTGGTGTCAGCCAAGGTGACATCAACAGGTACTGGGGAGGATGCTTTTGGATGGAAGGGGACAGCCCGGCAGTCAGTGGCAATGCATGCATTTCTATTTTCTTTTAAAGAGCAATTGTGACTTAATATGGTAAAATTATATCATTAAACCTACTCAACTGGAATAAATTTTCCTTTTGATATGCATTTAGAAAAGCAGTTCATATTCTATCCCCAAAATATATCTATTACATTTTTGTGTCTACCCGCCACTTCTCTTTTTACCATGATACTTGAGATAAGTTTCAGACAGTCTGGCAAAAGGGAAGAAAAAAATACAACCAACCTGAAACTCGATACATATCTTACTCATCGAGACCTTTTTGATCTCTCTGAGTGAAAATTAATCCTTAACTATAAGTACATCCTCCAACTTCCCAAAGCACAAAATTTCTAATGTCTTGTTACATTTTCTAAAGGGACCATTACTTGCTATTATTATTATAGTTTCCCCTCTTTGTTCCAAAAGCACCGTAATTTAAATTAATGAGTTAGGTTTACACTCAAACGAAGAACTGTCACATGCTTATTTTCTAGTTATGAGTCCTTACCACAAGCAGATCAGATGTATCATTTGTAACAGAGTTTTCCTTTAGCTCAACCTTGAGAACTTGGCATGGTGGTGTGGCTGACACCAACAGAGATCCTTGTTTCTCCTTTTGTATTTCCTGAGATACAGTCCTTTGAAGCTAGTTACATTGCTTCCATCTTTTCAACCTCAGGGTGTGGAAGTTCCCCTGGATTCTGAACTGTGTGCTATATTGAGGAGAGATGAGGCAGGCATGATGGGGGTCAAGGGCAGGCTCCAAGGCTTAAAATCACTGACAATGTTCCAGCTGCTTACCTTGCTGGATAAGAGCACAAACTTTGGCAGACCCATGTGTGTTCGAATCCCTGCCCGACCATCTGTTACTCTGTACCACCGGACAAGTTATTTCACTTATTCAAGTCTTGGTCTTCTCAACTATCAAATGGGGGTTTGACTGTTTAAGGCACAAATTTGTTTGTGGGATTAATTCATATATCCAAGCCCCTGCAAAATACATGCTATGAGTAGATATTGCAATGCTGTATTTTATTGATTTTCTTTTGTCAAGAAAGACCCTCACTCCAACCAACAGAAATTAAAATGACAATGACTAGTACATGCATCAGGATTGAGAATATCATAGGAAGGTTACTTAATTCAATGTGGGAACAAGGTTGGTGGAGGAAGGACTGTGTGTACAGGAAACAGGCCAAGGAGTTTCTGAATTCTGCTCATCTCTGTCCACTCACCCAAAGACCTAAAAGGTCACTAAAGTTTGTCTTCTTTCACTTTACATTAAGCAGCCTGTAAAAGTAACCACTGAGAAGAAGACATGAAGGACAACTTTAAGGGAAGTGGACACAGCCACCAATGCACTGGAGAGAAAGACAGGTGGAAAGCCCAGCAGCCAGCTAAATAAATTCCCATTAGTACGTCTCCAGTAGGGAAGGCATGACTACATAGTCTTATTTTTTGGACAGAGCTAAAGAAACAGCCTTATTTACTTTGGGGTCATACCCTGTGCAGAGAACCAGCCAACAGGACTATGATATTTAAACCTAGTAGGCAACTTAGAGAGCCTGTCAATCCCAGAACCTACCTTTTCCCAAGGGCCTTTGTTACAGACAAGGAACTTGAGGTCCAAAGAAGCGGGTGGTAGCCCAAGAAGAGAATTACTGGCAAAATTGGCCCCAGAACTTCTAAGGATATTCTTATTTCCGCTACATCACCCTGACTCTCTTTCCACAGGTGATCAGTGCGCCTCCCAACAAACCATAACTCAGTTCCGCAACTCCGATCCACATGTCACACGCAAAGTCTGAACTCACAAATGCCACCTCGAAGGCCCATGATTCCAGCAACCCCACAGAAAAAAAGTAGCTCCATCTTTCTGTCTCCATGTCCCTGAGATCTTCAAATAGGAGACATCAAACACGCTGACACCTGTGACAAGTCCTCAGCACACGCCATGCCCTACTGAACGCCGACTACCCCATGTGCCATCACAGAATGCTAGGAAGTATCAGCACCTGCGGTTTACAGACAGGGAAGCTTAGGCACAGAGATACCAAATAACCTTTTCACAGTCACACCTAGGAAACAGCAGAGGCAGCCTCGGATTGCAGGGCCGCCATGCCCATTTGCTCCCATACACTGCTTCTCCGCCGTCTCCTGTTCTACACACACCCCGTGCGCCACGGCAGGCCGAGAGTTCAGTCACTCCTGCCTCCTCCTCTCTGCCCCTCCGTGAAGCTCAACGATCAGCTGTGTGTTAGCGTCTGTGCGGACAGAATACTAAGCTGTCTCCTGGTTACTATGGCCTTCCAGTGGGTATGGGGAGGACCTGATATGATCAATTATGATCATATGGATCATGATAAGGATCAGGATATGATAAATGGATCAGGATATGATAAATGAACGTTCCCCTGATTAGGCTGTAGGGGAAAGGCGTTTTGCAAAGGTACTAGAAGTCCCTTATCAGTTAGCACTGACATAATCAAGAGCATCTTTGGTGGGCCTGACTTAATCAGGTGCACTCAGTAAAAAGAAGGGCTGAGGCTCTACCTGAGGACAGAGAGATCCTTCCGCTGCCCTGGAAAAAGCAAGCTGCCTTGCTGAGGGGAGGCCACAAGTCAGGGAACAGAGGATGGCCTTTAGAAACTCAGGGCCTTGGTTCTAAGACTGTAATGAATTGAATTCTCTGAATTCTGAACAAGCCATCTTACAAGAGGACATTAGGCCTCACTGAAACCTTTATCACAGACATGTGAGACGCTAAGAACAGGACCCAGTTAAACTAGGTCTGGACTCCTTGGAAACTGTGAGATAATAAATACATGCTGTTTTAAGCTACTCCATCCACACTATTTAGTTACATTGCCATCAAAAGCTAATACACAGTGACACACACACCCCATCATCCACAGCAGATGGGCTTCCAGGAGAGTCAGGCCAAGCAGTGCCTGGGACCACCTTGCTGAGGCAGTCCTGGGCACGAGCTGGCAACAGCAGGGGCTCCACCTGCCCCTACACCCCAGCCCCGGAACTTCTGAGTTCTCTGGCCCTGAAGAAGCAGCTTGATTCTCTGACACTGTTTCCTCATCTGAAAAATGGGTAGGACATTAGTACCAACTGCACAGAACTGTCAAGATATTCAGTGAGAGAACACGCAGGAAGTATCCCACCTAGTGCCTGGCGTGTTACTGACACATGTTAGCTTTGGCAAGTATTCAAACACACAGTCCTGTTCACTGGGCCTCAGTTTCCCCATGTGCACAAGACGAAGGGTGCGATGGAAAGGCTCGAAGCCCCCCTCCTGCGCTGACGTCTTTACAGGCTTTGTCTAACAACTCAGCAAGTCTGCAGCCAACCTTCCCTCCCTCACCCTTCCCCACCTGCCCGGAGCGGGCGTTCCCTGGTAACACCTCTCCAGTCCCACACTGGCCCACCTAAAATCAGAATGCTGAACTTTGGGACGGAGTGTTTACCAATGGAGTTGCTAGTCAGATAAGCACATCCTGCTTTCTGTTTAACAACCAGTTAAAGGCACAGAAGTCTGCCTGGCAATTGCAGTGCGTGTGCTGACGGTGCCTCCCATGACGCATCTGTGTATCCCAACTTGCCTGCTCCTCCAGCCTCTCCAGACCAGTGCTCAGACCAGCGAACATGCCGGAAGGATGGGGAGAAGTAGCGAAGTTAGTAAAGGCTGTGGCTGCAAAGTTTCCTTTTAGTTCTCAACAGTCCAAACTTTTGCCTTGAATTAAATACTCTCCAGGGACTTTTTAAGTCTGCAGGTATTTTCTCCCAATGAGTCTAGCCCTGGCATTAAGCACATACATGTATCTCACCTTTCCAAATGATATGGAGGCTTGGAACTCTGAACAGAAACCACCCACCCCACCATCTCCAGTCCACCTCAGAACTAGGATCTTACTTGAAAAGAAAATACTACATCAGTGTCTGCTAATGCTCTTGGTTAAACACAGGATGACAAAGAAAGATACACATCACGAAATGGCCAGGTTGTGTCTGCTGGGGAGTAGGTGGTCACATTCATGTAAAGAGGAGGATGATAGCATCATGGAAGTAAAACCACTCAGAGCTTATCTCCAGCAAAAGGCAACATGTATGAGACAATCATACATGATGAGGGGCCACATCCACATCACAGGTGAGACAGCTGAACAGAAATGAGCGATGGTCATTTTCACATGTCAGATGCTTTGCTTTCTAAAGGTGTGTTTTCAGAAGCCCTGCAATCAACAGCGTTTATGGAATCCCTACTGTATACATGCGAACAAAGCATTCTAGGGACTGTAACGATTGCATACATCTGAGGCAAGGTCCTCAAGAACAAAAAGTGCATCATGGCCTAGATACCAGGCAATCTGTTTTTCCCTCATATAATTCTATATCAGAATTGCTTCAGCCCTATTCAGACTGCAATGGGCCTGGGAATCCAAATATTCTCTGAGGGAAGCTCTGAACCCTGGATATATTTCAGCTTCTGTACAAACTAGGAAAATTCACTAAGGCAAATATTTTAGGAGTCTGCTCTAACATCACGGGAGTAGGTGTCCATGGAAAGCGTGTCTCCCATGAGCATTTGTTGGCTCTTGATTCTTTTGTGCTGTCCTCTATTCACTGGTGGACAGTACTGGGTAGAAACAATGAGTGTGGCTCTGAAGTCAAACCTCCTGGGCTCAATGGTCAGTTGACCAGTACTAGCTATGTGACCTCAGGCAAGTCACGCCTCCTCAGTGTGCCTGAATGTGGCGTCTATTGCATGGAGACAGCAGAAGGACTTCCCTTCAGGGTTGTTTTGAGGATCAAGTAAGACAATTTCTGGAGGGCACACTGGCTGGCATGGAGCTCTCAGTGAACATCAGCTATCATGACCTCATTCCTAGGAACTGGCAGATGAACCAAAAGTGACTCCAATGGGTGGGTTTTCTTTTTTTTTGCAATAAAATTTCAAAATAGAGTCTTTGATTTTTGTTCCCTTGGAAAAATACAATTATTCAATTATTGTCACAAAATTCCCCTCTATTACTAGAAAATCACTGTATTAGCCCAAGTTTAACCACAGTGAGTTCAGAAGGTCTTTCTTCCACATATACAGCTGACCCACCTGAGATTCAGAGGTTTCAGAAGCTGGTATACAGGCTACAGAGAGAGAGTTGGGATTGAGACTCAGGTCTGTGTCAATCCAAAGTCCATTCCCTTATCAGGACATGCATTTCCACCCCCCCTCAAACTTTAAATTTTTAATTTTGTATTGGGGTAGAGTCGATTAACAATGTTGTGGTAGTTTCAGATGAAGAACGAAGGGACTCAGCCATACATATACATCAATCCTATGAAGGACAAGTATTCTTAACGCTAACCCTCCGGGCGAGAAGCAAAGACACCTGGAGAATCCAGATTCACTAAAGAAGTGCATAAGGTCAGTTTGACTGGCAATCATATGCTGAAACCTCTAGTGAAGAGCTATGCAAGAGAAAACAGAATGCGAGCCACATATAACATTTTAAATTTTCTGGTAGGCAAGCTGAAAAAAATAAATGAAAAGGGTGGATTTAAATAAACCGACTTAACCCTTATTTCTAAAATACTATCACTTCAACATGAAATCAACATAAAATTCTCAGTAAGATCTATTTTGCCCCTTTAAAAACACTAAGCCTTTAAAATCTAGAGTGTGGGGATAGGGAAAAAAAAAAATAAAATAAAATCCAGAATGTGTTGTCCACATATAGCACGTCTCACTTCAGACCAGCTATGTATCACGTGCTCCACGGCCACACGGGCCCACCATCCTGAACCCCGCGGCACGAGGACCTCCTTGCAACCACAATTCAGGCTAAACAACACAGACAGAGATCGCTGCTGCTGCTTGACAGACGCACCTAAGCCCTCACCCGGCAGACCCAAGCCATCGCCTCATTTTCTCAGCTGCAATCTAAGAACCACACTCAGCCACAAAGACTTGGTATTCTCGCCTCTATGGCAGAACCTTCCGAGCGTGCATCCTTACCTGACGTCAGGGAAACGCACACGTGAAACAGAAGCGAAACAGAGGACACAGCCCCACCGAGCAGGTAACTAGGAAGCAAATGGGTGATTTTTTTTTTTTTTTCTGTGCTTGTAGACCGTCAACAAAAACAGGCCCTTGTTTGCTTAAAAAAAAAAAAAAAAAATTAGTTTGGCCGTGAATTCCTTTGGTGAGGTTCAGCTTGGCCAGCGAGTGCCCGCTGATTCCCTGGCTGACAGCAATCTCTCCAGCAGGGGACACACAGGCTGCAGATGAGCATTTCACTGCGAGAAGAATCGGGAGGATTGCTGAATGACGCAGAGTGATCTTTGACAGCAAACCATCCCAAGGAAAAAGGGAAGAGCTCCAGGAAAAAAAAAAGAATTTTTCAAGAGAAAGCTGAATGGATAATGGGATCCTATGGGGGAGTGTCCTTCCCCATTCCGTTCTTCCTTCATTCACTCGGTGCATCCGAAGAGTCCTCAGCACCGAAAGGGAAAGAAACGTCTGCAGCTTCAATGGCCCCTCAGCTACCACCATCCAGTGGGGTCGGTGCCTCCGGGAAGGGTGTGCTGAGTAGGAGCAAAAGAAGCCAACTGAGTCTGGAAAAAAGAGCAAGGGAAGGGGGCAGATTCCAGAAGATTTCAGGGAAGGAGGCCAGTGTGGGCAAAGGCACGCAATGTTCGAGGTGCTGCTGGGAATCTGGTCTTGTGCTGGTGGAAAGGAAAATGCAGGAGAAGCTCTCACGACAGGAGCAGAGGCCAAAGCATAACTGGTAATTTAATACCATTCAAAGAAATCAGATTTTAGAGCCTACAGGCTAGTTTAACATCTAGAATTTATGAAATGCGCCAAGAGGGAGGCAGAGTCTGTGCTAATACGCTTCTCTGTCCAGCAAGGTCGGGAAGCACAGGAAGGAGGGTGGGGCTCCTCACATCAGCGTATCGGGGCAAAGACTGGTGTTGGCGGCCAAACTGGCCGGGGCGAGGTTTGGGCAGGCAGGGACATATGGTGGCTATCTTGACCAAGAGCTGACTAGGGGAAAGCCAGCTGCAAGGCCTAGAAAGAAGACTGACTGGTTTGCAAGAGATTAGAAGAGCATAGACTTGCGGCTGAGCATGTAGCTCGTATGCAGCTCTTGAGGAGTATGCCAGAGGATCCTGAGGATGCTAGAGGATGCCATCTTTGTTAACAAGGCCCACTGCTTTTAGGCCTGGACCTGACTCTGGCTGCAGAGTATTCAGAAGAAATGTTAGAAAATCAACTAAATAGGTAGAGATTTTCAAACTAGTTTTGGAGTGTTGGAGAGAAGTAAAGTTGCTCAGTCGTGTACAACTCTTTGCCATCCCACTGACCATAGAAGACCAGGCTCCTCCATCCATGGCATTTTCCAGGCAAGAGTACTACAGTGGGTTGCCATTTCCTTCTCCAGGGGATCTTCTTGACCCGGGGATCAAACCCTGGTCTCCCGCATTGCAGGCAGACGCTTTACCCTCTGAGCCACCAGGGAAGCCCTGGAGTGTTCCAACAGAAGTCAAAAAGGTTGCTGACAACATGGAGATCAGAAATAGTCTATCTAACACAGAAAGGATTTAAGAATTCTTAATGCCTCCAAATTCTCAGTACCTTAAAAAAAAAAAAAAGAAAAAAAAGTTCTCTGGGCCCAGGAACAAAATAATATCAAAATATTTAAAAGATAAGGAAGGCTGCATGAAAAAGTTTACCCCTGAAACACATGTCTCTTAACTAGAAATAGATCTACTACCCACTCACCTATACCTCATAAGGTAAGTCAGTTCAGTGAAGCTGAACTCTCCTAGTTTAGGGGCAAAGTTGAAACCTACAAAAGTTTTCAACGTATCTTTTGAGCTATTCTTTCAAAAGAAGAGGAAACAAACACCAACAATATTAAGTGTATTATCCAGTGTTACACAGAGAACCAGTAGCATTATGAAGACAAAAATGGACATTTTCTGGTACCAAGCTGTTCCTTCATTCCTGCCTTCCATCAAGAGAGGATAGCTAGCCATATGCTAGTGATGCAAACATGAGTTAGGAAGACAGACAAGTTTCCTGTCCTCACAAAGCTTCTGTTCCAAGGTGGGAAGCAGAGAATCAGATAGTAGAGAAATGAATAACAGCAGTGACTGGAGATCGGGGTTGTGCTGGGCAAAACGGGTGAAGGAGTTCAAAAGATACAAACCTCTAATTTTAAAGTAAATAAGTCCTGGGGATGTAACGTACAGCATGGTGACTTAATGAAAGTTGCTAAGGGAGTAGATCTTAAAAGTACTCATCACCTACTGAATAACACAGAGAACTCCGCTCAGTACTCTGTATGGGAAATGAATCTTTAAAAAAAAAACAAGAGTGGGTATATGTATACCTATAACTGATTTAGTTTGCTGTACCCCTGAAACTAAGACAACACTGTTAACCACTTAGACGCCAATAAAAATTAATTTAAAAAGGTACTCATCGCTAACAAAAAACCTGTAACTACGTGAGGTGATGGATGTTAATTAGGCTTACTGTGATGACCATTTTGCCAATATACACAACTATCAAATCATTGTTGTACAACTGAAACTAATTTAATGTTATGTCAATTATATCTCAACAAAAAATAATTTTAAAATAAATAAGGTAGTCAAATATAAAAAGGATTCCCAAATTAAAATACAGATAAACATGGGATTGTAAAAGTCATCAGACCTCTGAATTACTCGGTCAGCCCATAAGTCACACTCTCCCACTATAAAATGTAAATTAAAAGAAATAGTCTACTGGATGCATCAAAACATCAGCAGAAACTGGGAGCAAGATATCAAGGATCTCCTTTATGATGGCATGTTTTCAGAAAACTGTAAAAGTTTGGAGAAAATCCAGAGACAGGCAAGTAAAATGTTTAAGAGGATGGAAAATGGAAGCTCCAAGTAAAGGTTAAAAAGGGTTATGATGGCTTAGCCTGAAAAAGAGAAGGCTAAGGGTCAGCTTAATAACTGCCTACCTCAAGTCTTTGACGGGTTATTACAAAGAAGTCACCAAGTTATTGTCTCTCACCAGAGAGGACAGAAGAGTCTGTCTTAAATTGCAGCAAGAGAAGGATAGCAAGTGAATTCGGTGAAACACAGGAGTCAACTCCTGACCAGACCTGACTATTCTGGGTAATACTGAAGGAAAAAAATTCTACAGAGAGTTTTTCACCCAAACAACCCATTTGCCTGATTGTAAACAGATCTTATTGGTTTGCAGAAGTCAAGTTGAGACCAAAGACTTTCGTTAGTCCTTTTTTATACTATTCCAACTGTTGGTTCAGAAATATGATAAGGTTTTTCTAATATTCCATTCCCCAAAGAACTGAGGGGGTGAAAAAAGTCAAGATTTAGCAAGATCTACTGGATCGGTTCACCAACAACATTATTTATAATGCAATAAATGAGAGTAAGCATAAGCAAGAGCACTGAAGCCTTAATTAACATAACGATGCTTAGATGGGAAATGAGCCCCAATGGAAGATGCCTTCAGGTCCCATTCTGCTAAATTACAGACTGAGGGTACAACTGTCCAGTGCATGTCTTAAATACAAGCTGAATTCCAGGATTCTCTTCTCTTCCTTCCAGAAGAGTCACTTACGGCAGAAGGCACACGAACAAATAAAGAGGTAATTTCGCAATATCTCTACTGTGTCCCCAATCATCCAAAAGGCCGAAGGCGGCTCCATTCCCACTACACTGCACTGTGCTTGCCACCCGGCTGGTTTTCAATTGACACTGCCGTGTCTGTGGTTTTTTTCCCCCACATTGGGCCTATTGGGGTTTTGTAAAAAACTGCAGTTCTACATCAGGCTGTTGGCATTTGCCTGAGCTGTGATCAAAAGTAGGGGATGATTTACACTCCTAGGGAAGAGTAGGCTCAGTGCTGGCTGGAGGCAGAGGTGAAGATTTGAAAAGCCAAGGAACATTTAAGATAAGGAGAGGGAGGTCAGGCATTGGGGAAACATCCAGCCTCTAGGTCATTTGTATCTGTGGTTCTGAAAAGTAATCCCAAAGAGTAAGTTCTGATACTCTTGTGAAAACCAAGCACTAAACCTTTATTGGCATTATGCGAACATGGGAGTTTTCGATTCCACAGAATTCTATGGAATGTTTTCAGTGGTAGCCAAGAGTTACATGTTGCTAATTACATTTAAAGTAATTGCCAAAAACTGAGATTAAAAATTCAGTGCACTAAACACATTTCAAGTGCTAGAGAGCTATACTGGCCACGGCATGGAAGAACACCGACATATTAACATTTTCACCACCACAGAACATTCTGTTGGGCAGCTCCGTTCTAGAACACAAGAGGTAGAAAGAGGTTTGAGAAATCTGACAAGTAATTTCACAGATGTGGGAATTAAGGCCCACACAGAGAATGTGACTTGCCCAAAGAGTTAACTGTCATCTTCCCACCAACCCCCGGGTCAATGCAGCTGGGACTACAGAGGGTCAAGAGGGGTCATGAGTCACTGAGTCATGGGGGCCTTAGGAAAGGAAGACTAGAGGGAGGTGACTAAGCTTCAGAAAGGTGACAAGTTGAAAAGAACAGAGGGTAAAGATGGTCCAAGTGGAAGATGAGGCATAAGCAGAGGGAAACATTAATCTTTTATGTGGGCTTCTGAGTCAAGCCTGGCTGACATTTGAGAAAGGCCTAGGAAAACAAAGAGTATGAAAAGAAGGAGAAACTGAGGCCTGATTTTCAAGGTTCCTGTTGCAGTAATACATAGCTCTGTAACAAACCACTCTAAAACTTGGGATGATTAAACTATTTTTTTCCCTAAAAATCTGAGGACTGGCTGGGCTCAGCTGGGTGGTTCTTCTTTGGCAGGGGATCACTTGTGAAACTGCATTCATCTGGGAGCTTATCCAGCCCCAAGATGTGGGTATTTCCATTCTTTCCCCCTAAAAGTGGCCTCTCACCACCCAGCAGTCTAGCCTGAGCATCCCTACATGGTCAGGCAGTCAGTCAATTCAGTCACTCAGTCGTGTCCTACTCTGTGACCCCATGAATTGCAGCACTCCAGGCCTCCCTGTCCATCACTAACTCCCGGAGTTTACTCAAACTCATGTCCATTGAGTCGGTGACGCTATCCAGCCATCTCATCCTCAGTCATCCCCTTCTCCTCCTGCCCGCAATCCCTCCCAGCATCAGGGTCTTTTCCAATGAGTCAGTTCTTCACATCAGGTGACCAAAGTATTGGAGTTTCAGCTTCAACTTCAGTCCTTCCAATGAATATTCAGGACTGATTTCCATTACGATGGACTGGTTGGATCTCCTTGCAGTCCAAGGGACTCTCAAGAGTCTTCTCCGACACCACAGTTCAAAAGCATCAATTCTTTGGCACTCAGCTTTCTTCACCGTCCAACTCTCACATCTACACATGACCACTGGAAAAACCATAGCCTTGACTAGACGGACCTTTGTTGGCAGAGTAATGTCTCTGCTTTTTAATATGCTATCTAGGTTGGTCATAACTTTCCTTCCAAGGAGTAAGCATCTTTTAATTTCATGGCTGCAGTCACCATCTGCAGTGACTTTGGAGCCCAAAAAAATAAAGTCAGCCACTGTTTCCACTGTTTCCCCATCTATTTCCCTACATGGTAGTGTGTCCCAGAAGAACTAAGGAGGAAGCTCCCAAACTTGGAACTAGCATGATGGCCCTTGCACTACATTTGATTGGCCAAAACAAATCAAAGGATGTCCAAAGCGAATGTGAATGGGACTGAGACTCCATCTCTTGATGACACAAGTGGCAAAGAAGCACTGTGGTGTTTTTCCTTTTGCTTTTTCCTACTTTAAAAACAATTGAAGCATAGTTGTTTTCTCATGTTGTGTATGTTTCTGCTGTACAGCATGAATCAGCCATACATACACATATATCCTCTCCCCCTTGAGCCTCCCTTCCGCCTCGCCCCCATCCCACTCCTCTAGGGCATCAATCACAGTGCACTGGGCTGAGCTTTCTGCGCTATACGGCAGCTTCCCACTAACCAGCTATTTTACACACGGTAGCGTATATATGCCAATGCTACTCTCTCGATTCATTCCCCCATCTCCTTCCTCTACTGTGTTGTCTGACTATATTTAATCCATCTATTGCCCACATAACAAGCTAAGGTGTTTAGACTGAACTTCATAGTTAAATTAGGAAACAAGGGAATAAGGTGATCAGAGTTGTGCTTAAGACAGAAAAAGTCAAGTTTGAATGAGTGCATCAAATAAGGCTACAGAGATCTGTTAGGCGATTATGATAAGTTTTAGTCTGATTTAAAAAATAGTGCCTGATTCTTGGAAGGAATTAGGAGACTGTAAGAACTACTTCACAGAAAAAAATCTACAGTTATGAGCATCTATAATTGAAGGCAGTGGAGAGAAACTGAGTCAACATTTTAGATCAGAGTAACAAAAAAATGATGTATGAGTTACCCAGATGCGAAAACCTTGTTAAGTAAGGATAAGTTGTAGTTCTAAACCAATTGAGAAAAATCCCTACCTGCAGTTTATGTTTAGATTCAAAAAGACTGAAAGCCACAGGCCCATCCAAGGAGACGCCAAGCCGTCAGTCAAATGTACCTTAAGTGCTTTTTAACCTGGTTTCAATCATCACTTACAATTTTAAAAATTCTGCTGAACAGGTAGCTCTCCTGAATTAGAAAGTTAAACAACATTTACCATTAGGAAGCCATTATTTGGAAAGCTGAAACTGTATACTAAATTACAGGGTATAAGAGATACTCAGTGAACTGAAACCTGGCCAAAATATTTGGACAAATGCAACTAAATACTAGCCTGGAGTTCTGGTTAACCATTTCTTCCCACAGCCTTTGTCTTTAAGTCTCTTTCGAAATACACATTATCAATACCATCTTTCCAGAAGTTCTATGCTAACTGGAGGAGGAGCTCATTCCATTAAGATGTCTCCCATCAAAACAGCTGAGGTTTTTGGGGCATCATAGGTGGCTCAGTGGTCAAGAATCCACCTGTTAATGCATGGGCTTGATCCCTAGTCCAGGATACCCCACTTGTCACAGAGCAGCTAAGCCTGTGTGCCATAATTATTGATCCAGTGCTCTAGAGCCCAGGAGCTGCCAACTCCTGAAGCTGGTGTGCCCAAAGGCCTGAGCTCCACAACGAGAGAAGCCACCACAAGGAGAAACCTGTGCACCACAACCAGAGAGTAAGCCCCCTCTGCTGCAACTAGAGAAAAGCCCATGCAGCGATGAAGACTCCGCACAGCCCCCCCAACCTGAACAATTACTTAAATTATTTTCAAAAGATCGTTGAGATTTTTGGAATAACTGTCCATTCTGGTGAGATATTTTATATGCCACGTGCCAGAGATGCAGCAAAGAATGTGTCGCAGCTGCCCCCTTGTTGGAAGTACGTTCACACGTATTATAAGCAAAAGACAGCATATAAGAACATCATTCTAGGATCATTTCAGCTTATAATATATGTTGTGATGAAAATCAAATGGGGCGCTGGGATGGTGACAAGTATATGCAGAACCTACATGAGACAGAAGAGTCTTCCCTGGATTTTCAAAGTGTCAGATGAAAATTAAAGAGCCATGTGTTTTGGCATCTGCAAGCTTTATCTGACCCATTCGTTTCTTATTTCCAGTGTTCTGAGGTTTCTTCTGAGCTTTAAAAAAAGAAAGTCATTTAAAAGTTCTGAAGCTTTAAGGAACTAGATAAGAGAGACGGTAGGGAGAGAGAATACTGCTCTTTTAGAAAGTTAGGAAACAAGCAATTTCTATGTCATCCACTGCTGCTTACCAACAGATGGAAAGGAACCCCAAAAAGTTTCCTTTGGATGACAGTACCCTTTATCTACTCTGGTTACTTCATCAGAGCCCCTAGATGAATATAGTATGGCACGCTACCAGTATTCTAGCTACAAGACACTTCAGTTTGGAGTAAATCTCTCCATTATTTTCCACATTTCCTCTAATTTTCCTGGTGGTATTTATTATTCCAGTCACTACAGCCATCCTTCTTCCAAGTCCGCTGGTCTGTTTTTCCTTATTAGAAGATGTATCAATACAACAGAAACAAATGGAAGAAAAAAAAGCAAGCTGGTGGCCCATCTACATGGATTACATTTCTATAATCTATACAGATTACATTTCTATAATCACACACACCAGCAAACATAAACTCAAAAGAACTACTTTCTGAGTTAAAGAACTCTGAATGTACGTAAGTTTGGCTTCAATAAAAACAATGTGCATGAATAACAGTTAAATAAGTAGATCTCCTTCCAGAATTGTTTTTTTTTTTTTTCTTCCAGGCACACCCTGGAAGGTCTGTCTTTAACAGGCCCTGATACTTCAATGAAAAATGGAGGTGCCAATGATTTGTAGGCTAAATTAATGTTAAATAGTTCAAAGGCCTGGACAAATAAGTCAGCAGCAAAAGTTTTATGAGTTCACTTCCTTCAAGGGAACTTGGAGAGTAGGGTTTTATTGCTGCGAATTCTGGTCACCCATTCTATCCCTCAGCATCTGTTTGAAATATGTAGTAGACAATTGCTTTTTTGGCTGTGACTCAGGTGGTTGAAACACAGGACAAACAGACTACTGTATATAGGCTTTCCTCTAGCAATGAACATTTTTATTAACTCTTGTGGGAGAAACATGGTGGCTTTTAGAGCCCAGCGGCCACAGCACTGTCAAGCAGTCTGACTGGTCAGGCTCAGGTGGCCAAGCATGGGGAGACGATGAGAAAATGTGTCTTCTCTATGTGTCTTCAGAAGAAGAAGGAAAAACACGAAAAACAGTAAAATCTTGCGTTCTGTTTCCTTCATCATTCAAATGTGCAAAATTCCAAGTTAATACTAAATATGAGCTTTCTGCATAAATATGTCAGTCTTGCCACAAAAGCTGGCCAAAATAAACAAGTCCCACGGTTTGGAGCAGCATAATTTTCATATAAGCCACACACTTGCCCATTTTTCACCAGTTTTTAAAATTTTCTCCCAAGACAATAGAAATGTTAGAAAGCAGTTACTCACAGATATTAGTGAGAAAATGCTCCCTCTTTTTCACCACAGTGACTGGGAGAAGATCAAGGATGAATGTCTAACCAGTCAAATGTGAGTCTGTCTATAAGATTCCAGACAGAAGGCAAAATACCAACCCTTCAGCTGCTCCACCCCCCCAAATGCAGAAATCTATAGTCCTGGCTCAAAGATAAAGAGTAGCCCATCGCAAATGGTTTTGGTTCCATATAAGGATTAGAAAAACACCAGGATGCTGTCTACATACTGGAAAATCCTGAATTTTAAAGTAATCAAAGGAGAGCTGACTCTAAACCAGAACAGACCACACTTTGCTTAAAAAAAAGAAGTGAATATCATCAGAACAGAAACTTGCTAATATGAATTCCCAAGAATGCCCAAAAGACAAACACATTTATTTATACAGTCTATTCGAAAACTAGGAAATGGTTTTCACCAACATCTTTTAGCCAAGAGTACTTCACAAGAGAGTGTACATTCTTTTTTTTAAGAATCAGTTTTGTATTTTCTCCTAACAAATCTACTGACTGTTTCTTTCTTTAAAGGAATAATGTTTACTCACTCCTTTCACTTGAAAACTAAGATATGCTTTATCATACAACAAATACCAAATTTCCTTAGAACTTCAAACTCATGCCCTCTCCCACCCCCAGCCTATTACACTTGAAATTTTTTGCCTCCAAAATTATAAAGTAAAGGAAAAAGTGAGTGGTTAAGCTGACTAGAGTCACAACTGTTTTTCTTCTTTAAACCAATTTACATAGCGTTTTTCCTAGTTGCCCCAAAATGCAGATTCTTTAAGGAATATTTCAGGCATTTAAACGGAAAGTGAACTCCCATGAATTTTGGCAAAAATAATGGAAACAGGACTGAAACAAAAATATCCAATAAAAAACACTTTCTCTTTCCTGAAAGAGATGGAAAGGAAATAAAACACACCCTGAAAAGAAAATGATTTTATAAAACGTTACTAGGAATAGCTTTCACCAAAGTGAAAGGGAATGCCACTTTTTTTTTTTAATGAAAAAAAGAATCAAAACCTGTTTCCCAGAAGGACTTCTCTAAAATCATCAACACCTCACTTTTTTTTTTTTTTGGTTTAAGAAACATTAAACTCAATTAAAGTTCTTTATATTCAAAAAATTAAGAAAGGAGGCCAATTCTGCCAAGAGGCTTTTTTAATCATTTCAAATAAAAAGTAAGTAATTCGCAAAGGACTAACCAGACATTTCAAAAGCGGTCATAATTTTTTCTTAAGTGTGAGACCTGGTCTCACTATATAAAAATCTCTACTGAAATGTTGGTCGTAACTGGTGTGTACCTTCCATGGGAGAAATTTCTTCGGAGACAGAACTTTCCTGACTTCACAACAGGTCCTAACCCCCGCCTTCCCCTTTAATTTGCCATGTGATCCATGTGGTCAAACTATGAGACAGGAAGAGGGTGAGGACTGATTCCAGCCAAACAAAACAGAAAAAGAAAAAAGAGCAACTGGGCTAGAATGGTCTAGACCTCAACCACCTGAGAGGCACCTAGCACAACCAGAAGGTCACATGGAATACCATGAGTCACCAGGAGGTCTCTGCAAAATTCACAGGTGAGGGGGACCACAAAACTTCCTTAGCATTTTCTGGTAAAACCTTCCACACACATAAAATGAGAAGCAACAGTATCTTCCAGTAATTTTATGTAGCCAGTGGTGATAGAAACACCAAGTTTCAGCAACTGATCGCAATCTCCCACTCAGTCTCATGGAAACAAGATGAAAGAAGATGGGTTAGATTGCTTGACTTTAAGAAAACAATGACATTCCCCTAAAGGACAACTTTAAGTTATAACATTACTCATCTCCTGGAGACCAAGACAATCTCCAAAGTATTAATTTGCAAACTCTTCAGCAAGGGAGCCCAGCACTTCAGTCCTCCTGAACACACTTGCTGTGTGCTAGAGAGCTTGCAGAGGGTGGTCTTCCAGGAACCCAAGGACAGAGACACAGGAATAAAAAGGTAGTCAGTCCTTGCCTTCAAGACACTTTGGGTCTTATGGGAGGAAAAGACAAGCGTGTGAGAGGCAACAGAAGGGACATGCTGACAAGTACCATCGGGGGACCGTCAAGGCACCATGAATAATATATGTCATCACGTGACCTGTCATCATCCCATCTCCCAAAGACTCACACAGTTCCGTTCTTTCAACTTTTCTTGAACCCTGTGTAATTAAACACCAAATTTGGCAACCCATGCTAATTTTGAAAGGCACTCGCTGGGAATTTAGTAAAAGTTTAAACAACTTGTTTACATGTGTTTGGCCCATCTGTTTAAACACAAAGTTTATTTTCATAGGAGCAGATCTTGGGTGCAAGCGCCTTTTGTGCTTGAGACCACTACTGACCTCTTATCCAGCTCCGTCTTCCTAATCTGCATCAGAAATCTCCTTTGTAAACACAACTCAAATAACAACTTTTTATGATAAATGGTGAACACCTCCAAGATGACAGCTGCAAAATAAACTCGACTTTTATAACCAGGAAGCGTTCTAAACAGACAGAAAAGACTCTTCTGTAGGCTGTTTTGAGAACCCACACACAAAGAATCTTCTTCGTGTGTGTGTGTGTGTGTCTAGGTTCCCGAGGATCACTCTGAGCTGTGTGCATTCCCATGATGCCCTGGTGTTTTCCAGCCCCATGATGCTCTCACTTTTGATTGTGGAGATGATGCTGAAGTGCACGGAGTATTTACTGATCCGGTTATCTTGTTCTGTGACAGGCAGAATCAATCAATCAAGAGGCCAGCTCTGCGCTTACATATTCCAGGCACATCTCCGCACTTCAGGATACGAGATCACAGTGTTATCCAGCCAAATTTGATCAACAAATGCAGTTCCCCTGTGCCACAGCAATCTCAGATGAAGATGTTATTATGTGGAACTGAGCAAAGTGATAAAGACAGTACGGCGGAGCTCGGAGAAGCCCGGCTGGACCTCACTGACAGCTTTTATATACTGAGGCGGTGACGTCCCCTTCTACTGGGATTATAAAAGTTCCCTTGATTTGAAGAAAATCATGCTGTACATACACGGGTGACCCCCCAAACATTGCATTTCCCCAACTAATATTAAAATCCGCAAGGCAGAAGCAACATATATTCAGTGTAACACTGCAGGCAAAAGTCCTTTAATAAAGAGGGCAATATTTAAAGTGTACAAAACAGTCATGTGAATTTCCATGGAGCTTTTCTGCCAGTCTGTTATTACTATTATTATTATTATTAATTGGTATAAACGAATGTCTAAAGACAAAAATACCTTCATATTTTAATCAGTATTGTAAATCATTTTATTAATATCATGTCTATGACACTGTATGTAAGTTGGTGTCAATATTTTAAGTGGCTCTCAAAAAAAAAGTCTGAGCGAATCTCTTCTTGTGCCAATAGCTATTCTTTCACTGGTGCCCTGAAGTTATTTTACATTATTTAATCCCAAATCCCATCTTTTGGAGTCTACCTTCCTCTTGCATTTTAAATCTTTAATGGGAGCCTTTGGCGGTCCATGGCTACAATGATTAGATATCTGCAGAGAGAAATTGAAAAATTAATCATCGTTTCCATTTTATATTTTTGTACTACACCAAAAATTACTTACTTGTAGAGCTAACTTCTACACTCTGGCAATATGTTCCTTAACATTGCAAATGTGGAGAATGATTTCAGATAAAGCATGTCCAAACCGAGCCAGTAAACAGCCTTAAGTTATTCTTTGAGATTTGTATTCTGGGTTTTCATCCAAATTTCATTTCGATTCATTTTAATTAAAATCCATTTATCGGTAGAGGTTACGTTACGTGTGGCCTAAAACCAGGGCCAGAGTATTCCAAGCTAAGCACAGGAATGATGTTAAAATTGTTTATTATCCTTTTATGAATTTTCCTACTTAAATTACAGTATTTCACAACTCTCTGCAAAAAGTGAAACACGATCCATAGGCAGTTTATTATAGAAACTGATCTATGCATTAATCTTCCCTTCGCCTAAATAGGCCCGGAACCACAGGAACGAAGGAAAAAAAAACAAAACCACCTCAAGTCAGCTATCACGTCTTAAGTACCATCAAACTGCTAAATCTATTAACCTTGTTTTCTTTTTTCACTATTATTAAACTGGAAAGAAAAAATTCAACTGGAAAATTGTGCCTTTTTGGTTCCCTTGTCATCATGTAATAAGTATGAGAAATATATGTGCAATGGCCAAATGGCCGGTAGACAAAACACCCACTCTAAGTGACGTACTGTTTTCCATACCACTCAGACAAAATCAAAACAACAGAACTGCTGCAAACAAAAACAAAATAACATTTCCCATCAGCATTCCAGACAGAGAAAATTTACAGGAAGAGAAGCTGGGAAAAGAACCAGAATGAAATAACTGTTCATACCTCCACTCTTGGTAGAGCCCTTGCTTCAGGCAAACAGTCCTGACTTTAACACTGAAATGTTTAACAATTGATAAAATGTTCGGAAAAAAAGTGTTGGAAAACTTTTCTTTTCTCTTTTCAGGCAAACGTTTGCACTGTTTAAAGTGATGAAGTGCTTCTATAAAACTGAGGGGCTTACATTTCTCTTTTTTGAAATAGGTAGACTTAGCATAAGAAAAGAAACTCCACCTCTGTCATAAAATAGAGCAAAATAACGTCATTTGTAGCAACATGGATAGACATAGAGACTGTCATACTGAGTGAAGTAAGTCAGAGAAAGACAAATATCATATGATATTGCTTATATGTGGAATCTAAAACAAAACAAAAAAAAATGGTACAAAAGAACTTATTTACAGAGTCACAGATATAGAAAACAAATTTATGGCCAGGAGGAAAGGAGGGATAAATTAGGATACTGGGATTGACATACACATACTACTATATATAAAACAGATCATTAATAAGGCCCTATAGGATAGAACAGGGAATGCTACACAATACACTCTGTAATGTCCTATACATGAGAAAAGAATCTAAAAAACAGTGATATATGTATAACTGACTCACTTTGGTATACACAAGAAACTAACACAACACTAAATCAACTATATTTCAATATATATATATTTTTAAAGACACTTCAGTGGTAGACAAATTCAGAAGCAAGTGTGTCATTTAATTAATTCTCCTTTCGCTGAGAGATAGAGAAGTGTTTCCTGGTACTGCTACGTCTGTCTGGCAGGAGAATGTAAAACTCACTCGGAAAAGGGAAGATAATCTCCTTTTACAGCTGAGTCGCATGTGTATAACTTTATTGAGGTACCAGCTCCCAGGAAGTTACGGGACCAGGGTTTCTGCCTAGGTACCACCCATAAACTGAAGCGGTGCCCCGACTCTCAACAGCTGGACTGGACTGTTTCATTGAGTCCGTTTACTGCGCCTCCACCCTAGTGGCTGCCTGTCAGCTGCACTCTTGCTAACACAATTCCTGTGTTTTGCCTGGCAGTAAATGGACGCTTCTGCCCTAGCGTCGTCTAAACAACTCCGTTAACATTTGCCCCCGAGCAGCTCTCTCTTTGTCCAGTCCCTGTCTTCTAACAGATGTCATCCAAGCCTAATCAAGCATAAAATGGTCATAAATATTTCTTTCTGGTAGATTTCACATTCGCATTTCATGCAGGGACATGATATTTTTCTGCTACCTCCAGGGAGAGCCTAATGCAAAAACCAGTTACATTCTGGCCTCATGGTCTTTTAGTAAAATGCAGAACATGTTCTCAGCTCGGAGACATAAAAAGGCGTAAGACTTTATCTTCAGTCTTTTGTTTAACTGCACCTTTTTTCTTTCTCCTTTTTTCCCCCCAAATGCATCTTCATTTTACAGTTACACTTCTGCATTACAAATGTGCCTTTGTGCATGTGAAAACATAAAAAGAGATCTGAAAATGGGACCATGTCTACTATATATTTCAGTGACTTTGGGTTTTCGGCATTAGACTTCTTAATTACTGGCAAAAAGAGATGTTTTGCTCATACACCTCATACAAATAACAAGCTATTTAGGAAGCAGATAAGATATAGGCTCTCCTCTTCAGGTTCATTTTATACACTACTTTGCACCTTTGTCATCACAGTCAGTTAAAACAATGGGATGCATCCAACGTGCAAATTTAAGGTTCATGCCAATTTACCAGTTGAGAAAAGGAAAGATCATCATGAGATCGGCCCCGTTTCCAATACTGAAACTTTGATACAGACGAGGGAGCTACTCCAGACCATCAAGCTGCCTCCTTAACGAGAGAAGAATCAGTAATCAGCACAATCATATTTGTCTTCTGCAAACTTAGTAAATAATGAAGCTTAATCTAAAATAAAACTATCCTAATAATACTTTGAAGGCCATATGTCTGTGTTTCTCTTTCTTACTCCTTTTGTCAAAACACAAATCTTATACTGCTATTTAAAGTAAACTGCAAAACACTTAGTGGTATATATCACAACAATGGCGCTCCCCCACCCTTCACTCCGCTGAGCCTAATATTTGATTACTGCTAGTCACATCAAGCTTTCAGGCAAATAATCTCCATTTTTAAAGTTAATGAGATATGGTCATGTCGACAACAGCTTGCAGAAACTTTTAATTTTAATTCCTGCAGGCTGTGCTGGCCTCTTTTACAGCAACTACTGTATGAATGAGTCAAATTTGCCAACATGGCTTATGTAGACAAGTGCACACTAATTAAAAATACCCACTGGTATCATAATTTAAATACCATGAAAATAAACTGTGAAAGCCGCTCGGATCCAGTCTCATGGTTGCCTTTGAGCATGCTTCCTTTGACTATAGGATGTTTTATTGCTGGCGTGTTCTTAGCTGAAAACCACTTTGCATCTTGGAGGAATTGGGGATTGTGATATAATTATACAATTTGTGTTAATATTTGTTTCGCTTCAGCTCTTAAGCAGGCCTCCCAGAAGGACCACTAATTGAGAAAACCATATTGTGGAGGCGAGCGACAATTTGACACTCTTGATTTAGGGTCCATCTACAACTTCTCTGGGGTCTCTGCTGCTTTCTCTTTTCTCTCTCAGCTCAAGCCATGAGGAAATCAAAATAAAAAGGCAGTTGTTTCTGTCATTCTTCCTTTTATTCTTTAAAAGTTTCCATGCCTCTTAATATTTGCATTTTTAACTGTTTGGCTTCTGAACAGGGGAGCAAGGACATGCTTCTTTACCTAATTCTAATCCCTAAACGCTGCTATTAATTTCTTTCCTTCCATCCATCCATCCATACACACAACTCACATACATACATACTCACATTTTTTTGTAAAAAATTAAATCATTTTTGGCAAGGGAATTCCAAGGTCTGCTTTTGCCAGGAGAAAAGCACATTTCACACAGGGTATAAAAAGTTGGCACCTTGAGGGTTAAAGCTATTTGAGGGGTTAAATATGCAATTATCTCCAACTAAAACCAGAGAGACATATAGATAAATAGCAGAAATGAAGTCCCCAGGTTCCCTTCAGAAGCCTTCATCACATTACTACTAGACAGAAACTCTTTAAGGACCATTTTCAGATGTTAAATCATTGTTCGCGCTGCACATATTCTTGCTATTCCTGGGGGAACGATATCTGAAGAGAGGCGTGCTAACAAATGCAATCCTGTAAACAGGCATTTTTCCTCTTGTTGTGAGCACCTCTGTAGCCCCGCTCCCGGCTCTGTCATCCATGCCTTCACTCGACTTTGAAGTTTAAGTACTGAATGAACAGCGTCATCTATTATCCAGAGTGTGCATGTAGATTATAAATAAGAAATAAAAGTGACTTTCAGTACACTGCTTTTGCATTAGCAAGATGCCTTCTCTCTTACCTCTTCCTGTCCTTCATACCTTACAACCAACAATCTATTAGAGATCCGAATTTCGGGGCTTCTTTCAGAGGGAGACGGAGACTGGAAAATCTATCTGCTGAGATATGAAAAGTTGGACTGACTGCACAAGGCTGGGGTCTGGGTCTGGGCTCTGAAGCCAGCCTCTCTCCTTCCTTAACCCTTATCTTACAGATGCCCTTCAGGATACATGTCTGGTGATGGGACTGGTTCTTCATTTACATTTTTCTGTTGACAAACAGAGTCCATGAATATTAATTATTCTGAAGTTTATTTGCAGAAAAGGCAGTTTCTAATCCTTATCAATTATTTATTGAAAATCTCCTTCACCTAATAATCTCATTAACATTATTATACTAAGGCCAACAGCAAATATTCCTTTGATAAGTAACAACCCAACCCGTTATCCTTCCTGCCAAATCTCATGTAGCCTCCTCCTTTGCTTCATCGTGGATAACCTGGTTTTTATTTCCAGGGAGCTTTAGATGAGTCCTTCTTTTTTTTTTTTTTTTTATTTGAATAAAAGAAAACTCATACAGTGCCTTTTTTGTTAAACCTGAAAGTTTCTGATACGCTACACTAAAGGAATGAGACAGAATAAAAATTAAAACCTTGGAAAAATGTTTGGATGCCTGCTTTCTTTTCCCTATTGGCTATATGCTGCATTATTCAACGGAAAACACCCAGGGATGGCAATCCCAAGGCATAAAAACCACACAGCCATGGCACATGAGTAACCTGAGAGGAATGTATCACATGTAAAAAACCTGTGAGGGACTTCCCTGGCAGTCCAGTGGTCAGGGGTCCAATGCAGGGGCTGAGGGTTTGATCCCTGGTTGGGGAGCTAAGATCCCACAGGCCTCACAGCCAAAGAATCAGAACATATAACAGCAGAAACAACACTGCAACAAATTCAATAAGAAAGTGGTCCACATGAAAACAAAAAGCCTACAAAAAAATAAAAACATACAAAATCCTGAAAAGAGTAGAATGCAAATGAAAACCACACTTGAATAATGAAGAACCTTATATTTATATAGTTTCATCACTTTCCAAGCATTTTGACCTAATGATACTTCATTTACCTCCCCTAAAGCCCCTCTGAGGTGTGCAGGACAGTTATTATTAACTTTATCTTTTAGACGAAGAAACTAAGATGAAGCAACTGCCTAAGCTCTCCCAGCTACAAGGTGTCAGGACACTGACTAAATTCTAGGAGCTCTGCATGCTAATTAATTGATTGGATCTGTCTTCAAAATGAGGGCTTCTTCTAACTTCCTTCTTCCTTTTTGATTCGCTGGTGGCATTTTAAAGGACACTTTTGTTTGGAAATTCATGTTTTAAAGGTTTGGAGTGCTCATTGATGCTTTGTTCAATACTACAATTTCCAAAAATCAACCAAGAAGCAAATATCTAAAACAGAGCATGATTTCTAATTTAATCAGACACAAATGAGAAAATAAACAGCATGTGATTTCAGAAGCAAAAGGAACCTTTGAAATGAAGCGGTTTCCCAAGGCTCAAAGAGTTAGTGGTTTACTACAAATCAGAGTGACTTATAGCAGCAAAACTCAAACCTAGCCTGGCTGATACTCTCATCACTGTTCTTGGACCATATTTGCAGAAAGAGCCCTTACATTTTCCAAACTTGAAAAGTCACTTCTTTTTTCCTTTTGATTCCGGGTCACTTTTTTCTCTCTTACAGAAGGAGTTTCTCATCTATTGCCTAAGAACATGAGTCAAATACGCTAAATATTCCCCAAAAGTTGACATGGAGGCTTGATAAAAAAAAAATCAGCCAGGAAGGCATTTCAGCTTCATTCCCTTAACCCCAAAGTCTCCATCCTCATTTCTCTTCACCTCCAACCATCAGACCAATCTGACCCCATTTACAAAGTTTCTAGAATGAAAAGCATCTTCAAAGAAAAAAAAAAATTTGCTTTTTGTTTGTTTCCCTTTTGCCCAGCAGAAAAGCACTGCAAGCATGAAAGAGAAAAAATGATCTGCTGATGCAGCACATTGTTATCCTATTAGTAAAACCATACATTGCACACATCAGACAAGGACAAAGTTTGATTACAGTTAAGCTGTTACATATTCCAAGTAGAAAACCAATAAAAGGCCAAAGGAGAGTAGGGAAGCAGATGATAGTAGACCAGTTTATGAAGACTATGAATGTCTACTAAGGAATTATAGAAGTTACCTCTTGCAAGTCTGACAACTGCAAGACGAGGAGAGGAGGGCTGAAGTCATCTTACAAGGGGTTGTTGGCATATTCTGGGAAGTCTTTGCTTATTTCCCAATAGCATTCAGGAAAATGTGGGCTTGCAGTAACCAGGATAACCACAGTGAATGAAGCTTCAAGGAATGGGAATTGGGAAACAAACTGGCGGGAAGGATAGATCTGGGAAGTTTTGTTTTCATTTTTAATGATGAAAGTGAAAAAAAAAAAAAAAAGTCACCAGTCTTAAGGTCTGGTGTGACTAGCAGAAGAACTTCACCAGAAACAATTTCCTTGAGCCACTATCTCTGCATCCTCTAGGGCAGGTGTCAGCAAATTACTGCCTGAGGGCCCAAATCTAGCCCACTAACTGTTCCTGTAAATAAAGTTTTATTGGAAGAAGGTGATGTCCATTTATGTACTGTGGAAGCTCTGGAACAGAATATTTGCAACAGGACAGAAGAGTTCACAGAGCCAAAAAGGGTTATAATAGAAAGTAAATTTAAAAGTTTGTTAATCCCTATTCTACAAAGATTACAGTGAAGAAAAATATCCACTTCCCAATAACTGATAACAAAAATGTCTATATAGATGTACATGTACACACATAACACAGTCACACAGATATACCCTATATGTATCAAACTTAGTTTTTAATGGTGCTGGTAGCCACAGGAATGAACGTTCTGACTTTATCCATGCTGACAGATTGTAGAAGGGCCCACATCCTATCCCAGAAGATTGTTTCTAAACACATCAGGGGCGTCCATGCAAACGTTAATCAAAGGACAAAGCCTTCACTTTGTCTGTGCTTAGCTTCTTTATCCATAAAATGTGAGGCTGGATCATCAAAGGAATTTTAAAAATTCTATAACTCTAACAGAGAAAGAAAAAGGAGAGAAGTAATCAGACACATCTATATATTGGGGATTGGGTTTGGAGAGGAGTAAAACAACTGAGGATACAGGAGACACCACACACAAGCCAAGTGGGAAAAGATAAATTGTGAAAGAGACAAAATGAAGTCCTTCTATCAGTGGCAGAGGAAGGACAGATTCTCAAAGGGCTCAGCATCTGTACCGAGGGGTAGAAGGAAAGACCTACTCAAACATGAGAAAGAATTGTAGGAGAGGGACTTCTCCTGGGGTCCAGTGGTTCAGACTCTGCGGTTCCGTACAGGGGGCAAGGATTTGATTCCTGGTTGGAAGGCTGAGATCCTGCATGATACACCAGCCTGGCCAAAAATAAATAAATAAATAAATAAATAAAAAGAACTGTTAGGAGAGATCACGGTTCTATGAAAGCTTCTGGAGAAAAACAATGATCCTGCAAGGAGACTGTGTAGAAGGGGACCTAATCTGAACTTTCAAAATAGCTTGAGAAGCCAACACGGGAGCCACCCAGAGATCTGCGCTTTTCCAGCTCTGGGTACTTGGAACTGAAAGAGCCCGGCTTTCTTCTCCAGCCCACCAAGCGTGTCCTCTTTCGTGCTGACAACACAGACGGGGCCATGTTGACACCGTCGAGGGACTGAGGCTCCCTGGTTCTCAGACAGCAATGCAAAAGTGGGAGAGATTTTCAACTTCCGACTTCTCTTCAAAGAAATATGCTTTTTCAAGCCTGCTCCAGAGTTTGTGTGAAAAGCAGACCTGCTGGCTTGTTTCTCAAGGTGAGAGAGAAAGATAAACTTCGTTAGATCTGCTGCAGTCTAGTATTTGGGCCTTTGTGTTGATCCAGAATAGTGACCAGCTACCATGGGAGCTGACTGAACCGGATCAAGCAAAGACTGGGTGCCATCAGTTGACTGCGAAATAAGCCATGAAAGTTAAGACTATTTCCCAAACAGGAAACAAACACATGCTCTGCTGCCAGGGAAATGTACATAGTTTGACTTGTAGGTTATGAATCTTTAAAAATTCCACCGTGAGTCCCAGCGCACACTCTTAGTGAGTATGATCTTTTATTTATTGTTCTAAGCCATTTTTCTTTGTTGACTGGAGTGATGTTGGATGCTGGCAAAACATGGGCCACAGAAACATGAACAGAAAACACTGCTTGGGGAGTAAAGGACACCACGTCCACAGGGCTAGTTATTCTTAATAAAAAAAAAAAAAATCTCTTCTTCCAGATAGTAAAACAACAAAAATGACTGCAGCGACTTCAAAAAGACAAACTCATCTATCAGTGAAGCTGCTCGAGCAATTTTCACAAGAAATACAAAGTACCAGATACATTTGTGTTGTTGGCTGGGGAAAGGGTTCGAGCCTGTGACGTAATTCTGAGAAAACACAGAAGGGATCTCCCCAGCCCTGTCGGTCGGCGGCAGTTGTCTGGGGCACCTGGGCAAGTTCTCAGTTTTAAGTTTTCTGGTTCCATGGACCCAAACAAAAGAGCAAGAAAGAGAAATGCATCCAAACCCAAATGGTTGCTTTTAAGTTGTCTATAAAATAGCTGCTGCAACCACCACAGATTACAGCTTCTTACATGCAGATTTATTAATCCAGCCAGATTTCCCATTGCTTAAAAGCCTCCTTGCCCCTGAGTAGCTGAGGAGACAGCCATCTGACATCCGACAAGTTGCCATGTTGGAGCTATGTTTTAGATCTTTCAGAACCATCATGCTTGAGCTTTATTGTCAGCAGCATGCTATAAACTTTACCACAAGTGCTGTTGAATTTCTGTCATTTCTGGAGGAAAACAAAGACCTTCCAATAGAAGTGTTTGGGAAACAGAAGGAATCACGCTCATTTTTTCTTGGGTGTTCATTAGAAGGATGCAGGCAGGACTTCTCTGGTGGTCCAATGAGTAAGAACTCCAAGCTCCCAACGCAGGGGGCTGGGGTTCAATCCCTAGCTGGGGAACTAGATCCCACATATTGCAAGCAGAGATCCTGTATGCCACCACTAAGATCCAATACAGCCAAATAAATAAATAAATATTAAAAGGAGGAGGAGGATGCAGGCAACAGGTGTGAAGCAGGACTTGGCCTTAAAAATGGAAAGAAAGAAATCCAAGTTATAAGGCACAGGTGCTTAAAAGTGGGCATATTCACTAAAAATAAGGGCTCAATCTAAAAATAAAAGGCTGAGGGAGACAGAAAAGCATCTATCTATGGGAATACCTGGGATTTTCTTACTGGACTGAGCAAGAAAAGATGGGAAGAAGTGAAAGAGTTCTGAATGAGATAACCTTTTAGGGTACTCACAATGGGGAAGGTGGCCAAGGACAGTGGGAGCAGCCTAGTCTGATGGTCACCACAGTAAACACAGCCAGAGGGGACCACATGCTGGACTGAAGGGAGCAGGTTGTGGACTTCGGCAAACATGGGTTAGAAGCTGGGCTTGTCCAGGTGTAAGATGCATGAACTTGGACAGCCAATTGTTTCTTTCTAGGACAGATAGGAATTTTAAGATTACTTAGCTCACAGGGTGCTTGCGAGTACAAACTGTACTAAAATATGAGGGAGTACTGCTCTAGGTGGAAGAGAGGTGCTTTCAATAAATTTATAATCAATACTACTACTACTTTTAATACCATTACTATCTTTGATATTAGTCATTTCAAGCCTCAAAAAATCTGTGACAAGAGGAATGTTCAAGATATTTGGATCAAACGAGGAAACACACTCATTTACTGAAAATGGGTCGCTTACCAACCATCAACCAGTGTTGAGTGCTTGCTCCTCACTTAGCAAGTTCACTCCTGGGCACACACCTGGAGAAAACCATAATTCAAAAAGATACAGGCACCTCCATGTTCACTGTAGCAAATTTACAATAGTCAGGACATGGAAGCAACCTAAATGTCCATCAATAGAGGAATGGATAAAGAAGATGTGGTATATATATACAACAGAATATTATTCAGCCATAAAACGGAACAAAATTGGGCCATTTGCAGATGTAGGTGGACACAGAGACAGTCATATAGAGTGAGGTCAGTCAGAAAGAGAAAAAACAAACCTGTATAATATCTTTTCTGTGTGGAATCCAGAAAAGATGGTACAGATGAACTTATGTACAAAAGAGAAGCAGAGACACAGCTGTTGGATAACAAAGGGGAAGGGAGGTGGGATGAATTGGGAGACTAGGATTGATGTGTGTGTGTGTGGGTGGGTGTGTGCACACGCATGCTCAGTGGAATCCAACTCTCTGCAACTCCATGGAATGGGGCCCACCAGGCTCCTCTGTCCACGGAATTTTCCAGGCAAGAATACTGGAGTGGGTTGCCATTTCCTCCTTCAGGGGATCTTCTAGAACCAGATATCAAGCCCGTGTCTCCTGCATTGGCAGGCAGATTCTTTATCACTGAGCCACTAATGAGAACCTACTGCGTAGCACAGGGAACTCTGTTCAATGCTCTGTCATGCCCTAAACGGGGAGGAAATCCAAAGAAGAGAGAAAATGTGCATACATACAGCGAAATGATTCTGTAGTCCAACAGAAACTAATAAAACAAACAAATAAATAAACAAAGCGAAAACTATAACAAATGTGCCTAAATATGGAATTACTTGGTGAAGCTGGGAGAAGGTGGGGAAGGGAGACTCAGGAAAAGAGGTAGTATTAATTAGCCCTTAAACTATGAAATTTGAAACTAAGAACACACATTTTCCCTTACAGCTACAAATACATTTAAAACTAACACGAAAAAGTGAACTACCATATAAGAGAATTAATCCTAACTATTCCTCAGTAAGAACTGATGCCTTTGAATTGTGATGCTGGAAAAGACTTTTACAACTCCTTTGGACAGAGAAGAAATCAAACCAGTCAATCCTGAAGGAAATCAACCCTGAATATTCATTGGAATGACTGATGCCGAAGCTGAAGCTCCAATACTTTGGCCACCTGATGCGAAGAGCTGATTCATTGGAAAAGACCCTGATGCTGGTAAACACTAAGGGCAGGAAGAGAAGGGAACAAGAGGGGATGAGATGGTTGGATGGTATCATCGACTCAATGGACATGAATCTGAGCAAACTCTGGGAGACAGTGAAGGACGGGGAAGCCTGGCTTGCTGCACGACGTGACTTAGCAACTGAACCAAGAACAAACAATTCCCTCGGTAAACAACATTTTTACCGAAAATGTTGTTTTTGGTTAAAAAAACAGCTTATTTTTTTTTCATCTTAAAGTTCAATGGTGGGAATGGGAAAGAAATATGTAAAAACGTGAAGGCATGATATTAAAATTAAAAAGCTATAGAATATCTACAAAAATGTCAACAGTTGCTATCTCTGTAAAATGAGATTTCACTAGGTATGCTTTTTCTTTTTCTGCTTTCTTAGTTACATCTTCTAATACTTTTTATCCAATGGACACATAATTAATTGTTCAGTAGAAAATGCCAAATAATTTTCTATTCAGTTTTCACAAGAAAACATGTGAATGACACCCATGCCTCACACAGGGCTCGCACTGAGGATCTCACTCTTGGCTTTGGCACATGGAGGTATTCTGCAGGAACTGGTGGAGTTAAGTGCCTGTCCATGCATCTCTTCCAGCATATTCCATGGCCATCCTCTAACTGTGTCAGAGTCTCTGCCATTAATTTATAGTAGTTTCATAAAATGCACCTATGGCCAGAGGACCTTTAAAGACTTTAGTGTGAAACAAATTTTTTAAATCAGCTTTTTTTTTCCTCTGTTCTTAATTCTTCAGAAACTTCCCAGTCTTTCACAAATCAAGTCAGGCCACAAGAATCAAATATCATCTCAGATTAGAACCTACACCGGGTACTTGCCAAACAATAGCCTAGGGAAGTTATTGGTTATGTGTAGTATGTAATTATTAGCTATCCTGGTTCTAGGTACTAATCCCATGAAAATTATAGAGGAAGGGCAGCAAGGAGCACTGAGACATAAAAAATCATTGCCATGTGTAAAAACTCAGATGTTAAAAAACAAAATGTGGACACAAGAATTTAGCCAGAAAAAAAAAAAAAGACATGCCAATAAAAAAGCTGCTTCTTAAAATTTGGCTGGCAGCGTCCTTCCCCTCCCCAGTGGATACTCTCAGTAAAGAAAACATGGTCGGTTTTTTCTCCCTTGACTGTATTTGATTTCCAATTAAAATTAAATATAAACTGAAACGCCACCTGGATTTTAGCAAAATCCAATCCCTGACTTCCCCCTCCTCCTTTTTCTTAAAAGAAGAACCTGGGCTTACATATACAAACATTTTGCTAAATGACCCGTGGCAAATTGCGTAATGCCAGTAAAAGTTGTGTTTTTTAAGTTATGAGCCCCAAAGATTTTATCTGAAATAAAACCCTGATTCAATTCAGATTCTGGAGACAAACTGTGTCCTTAACTCTGCCTCTAAATTTAAAACATTTGTGTGTGGGGCCCCTTCAGTAATGTTGCTAGTAGGTATGGAGGAGAAATTCTGTATTTATTAGGATATGTGTTTTCTTTTCTAAAATGGTAAATTAGGGCACTAATTGCCTATGAGAACGGATTCTCTGCCATCTTGATGTAGTGGCCAGTTTCTAAATGAAGAGCCTGGTTGTCAAACAGGCCTGTGTGCTTATTTCAGTTAATCATCTCAATGAAGGAAGACACAGGAATTCCTATATTAATGGAGAAGGGTTCCCTTGGAGGTATCCAACTTTAATATCTACAATGTTCTAAAGTGATTGGCTTTTAACATGAAGTGGTTGGAGTACACAAAAGTATGGAATAGTGTGGAGAAACCACTTGGAAGCCCCAACTTCTACCTCCAGGTTCTTACGACGACAGTCAAGCCTTTGTCATATCCTCAAAAGGCAATGAACAAGGACAGTTATGGTGTCATGAGCACATTTTAAAGGCTCCAAATGTGTCAAGGTCTTTATGTATATTATTATTCAGTATATTCATCACATGAACCCTTTCCACAAGTTATTTTTATTGCTCCATTTTACAGATGAGAAAAGTGAGCCTCAGAAAGATTGGCATAACTTGCTCAACTTCCCGCATTCAGTAAATGCTAGAGTTGGGTTTTAAACCTTTGTCAGTACAACTCCAAAATGTCTTGAACTAAACATTCTTCTATCTTTTCTAGCTCTCTAGGGCAGTGAAATAAATCTAGTGGAAACAACATGCACTGGGCAAGCAACTAGGTCTATTTGTATACGATTATCACTACAATACACGACAAAGTCCAAACCAACAAGGAGGGAACTTTGAATATGAGCAGCAGCAGGGGAATACTACACAATTGCTCAGTAACAGTGTCACCCTGAATGCAACTGCGTGACTGTTCTAAACCTGCTGCTGCTGCTGCTGCCAAGTCACGTCAGTCGTGTCCGACTCTGTGCGACCCCACAGACGGCAGCCCACCAGGCTCCCCCGTCCCTGGGATTCTCCCGGCAAGAACACTGGAGTGGGTTGCCACTGCCTTCTCCAATGCATGGAAGTGAAAAGTCCAAGTGAAGTAGCTCAGTCGTGTCTGACTCTTAACGACCCCATGGACTGCAGCCTACCAGGCTCCTCCGTCCACGGGATTTTCCAGGCAAGAGTACTAGAGTGGGGTGCCATTGCCTTCTCCATCTAAACCTGCTACACAATGCCAAACCACCCCCAGAATGGGCTACACAAGGTTATATAAGCCACATAAGACAGTGTGGATGCATCATTTCTTGTAATCTGCTGATTTGGTCAAAGACCTTCCAATGAGTATATAATGTTGTGCAAGAGTATGTAAACCTGGTTAGTGCATTTGAATAAACATAAAATGACTCTCAGGACTTATGCAGAGGACTTTATATGACCTTACTTACCAGGGTTTTCTTCAGAGCTGGCATTTATAATGCTACATTTAAGATATCCAAGAATTAATTCCAGGGACACATTGGTAAGCATTTAGAGCCAAAAGAGGAAACCTTTTCCAAATTAGAGATAGGTTACTAATGCACTTAACATTAATTAAACATAGAAGAATCTAGGAACATTTGTCAAAACACTGAACCAGCTAGCAAATCTAATTAACATGCAGTGTGGGTTGTATAGTGTTTTAATTTGGGGGGGGGGGATTGGGGTGTGCCACACATGAAACTGTAATTGCAAAATCACACAAACACACATGTATACGCACACTTTGCAGAGTGAAAGATGCTCGGGTTTATCAGACTTACAAAGGAGGGATCTTAAAATGGCGCAAAGTGTTAAGAATGGTGGAATTAAAGATACCACCTACGGCAGAAAAACCCACCTGCCTGGAAGACAAAGAGATTTTCACTAATTGGGAGATAAAGTCACCTGATAACAAACTTAGAAACAAATAAGGTAAGAAAAGAAATAAGTGTGGAAGGAAGAAAATGTCAGGCCAATGCCTTTTTCTAGAGAAGACCATCAGTTCATAAACATAGCTGCATTGAGTAAAGATCTTCAAATCTGACAACTGTTTTAAAATAAGGTCCTATGGTTTCAGTCATTCCAGCTAAAAGATGAATAGATGTGAATGAGCTAAAATTCAATATAAAAATATGTGAAATATGGACACCACCAACAAAATGACCAGTCTTGTCAGCCCTCATCTAATCTCTGGAAATCATACACTCAACTCAGGCAATGGTCTGTGTAAACAGATAGGCCCCGGACCATTTCCTGGAGACCAATCAACTCAGATGCTGGCATCCAGTATAGAAAGACCTCTGCTTATGATATGCCCCCAGGCCTTCCGCAGTAGAAAACCACTCTTGCTACTCCCCAAATTAAAAATGACAAAATAGCAAAGATACATCTCTTGGCAATTTAATATCTAAGTCATAATCCAAATCCACATAGCTCAGTATATACCCTCTATCCATTATCTCCTGATTGAAAGAGTTAAACTAAATCTGCCGGTGTGCACAAACTGAGTTACTGTTTCCTTAGTTTTATCAGTCTTCAAAAATCCCACCAACACAGACACAAATAAACTTCTTCTCTGGGTTCTTCTTTAGTCGCTAAACTGTGTCCAACTCTTTTGCAACCCCATGACTCTTTTGCAACTGTAGCTTGTCAGGCTCCTCCATCCATGAGGTTACTGAACATTTGTTGATTAAATCACACATCTGTTGATTGGTCAGATGCATCTCCTCTACAGCTTCATGTGCTTTGAAGTTTTTATTGCTATTCAATTCACATGTTTACATCTTGTTCTAGGCCAATTAGATTATGAATTTTATGAATGCAGGGACACATTCAGGATATTTCTTTGCATCTTCTAGACAACCATGGGACTACAAATATATGCTACTTTTTTATGTTAATTTTCTTTGGTAGGAGAACCATGACCAAAGAAGTCCTCTCTTGGAGTGACTCATTCAGTATCTCACTGTGCTCCATCATTTCCTTAGAAGGCTGGCTGATTATTCTTCTAAGCAACAATTCTGTCAAAACTTATCATTTGTAAGATATACTCAGTTAAATGATTAGAAAGCAACCCATATAGGTATGATGACAACTACATGTTAATCTTCCATTTCAGAAAATGCAAAATGAGTCAAATTATGAGATAAATACATATATCAATAAATGTACACTTTAGGGGAAAAATGAGGGAATGATCCTTCAGTTTTGTTACATGATACGAGAAAGTATGAGTACTAAGTTCTGGAAGGCAAATCTTGCTACATCTGCCATTCGCTAATCCAGGGTGTCAACAAACTTTTTCTGGTAAGGACCAGATTATAAGTATTTTAGGCTTTATGAGCCACACATTCTCCATGCAACAACTCACCTCTGCTGTGGTAGGGAGAAGGCAGCCACAAACAAGAAAAAAAGGGAAATATGGGGCTTTCCTGGTGGCTCAGTGATGAAGAACCCGCCTGCCAAAGCAGGAGACATGGGTTCGATCCCATGTCTTTGGGAAGATCCCACATGCCACAGAGCAAGTAAGCCCATTCTGTGCTTTAGAGCCCAGAAGCTGCAACTACTGAAGCCTGCAGGCCTTAGGGCCCGCACTCCGCAAGAGAAGTCACTGCAATGAGAAGTCTATGCACCACAACCAGAGAATAATCCCCACTCACACAACTAGAGAAAAGCCCTTGCACCATCAAAGACCTAGCACAGCCAAAAATCAGGGGAAAAAAAAATTTTTTTAAGGGGGGAGGGGGACGGCCGTGTTCCAATAAAAAAAATCTTTATTTCAAAGAGGAGGTAGCAGACCAGATTTGTAGGATTTGGCCTTCTGCATTAGCTCACCAAGCCTCAGTATGGTCTGCCGGCTTAGCACACCGCCTTTTACCTAGAATTTACCAATAAAGGTACTGACTGAAAGGCTGAGAAACAAGTTTAAAATAATTCCAGAATGCAATCCCGCAAATTGTAATTGTGAATCACTACATTATAGAATATCACCTTGACAATAATAATGGGGACTATCACATCCCCAGTTGATGCACACTGCTTCCCCTCTTATGACATGTTAATGGTACAGTATATCTATACATAAATGAACACAGCATATCCATGAAATACACTACACAAACTTGTGTAAGACAAGTGCAAATCTAAAGGGATAAATCAGTAGGTTAGGATAAAAATGCATGTTGCCAAGGCAGTTTCACTTAGTACCTTGGCAGGTTGGATTTCTATCACGTGGAAATGGAAATATCACTATGAAGAGGGAAAAAAATGAGGCAAGGTAAGCAATACTATCACAGTATTATTTATCATACACATTAGGACCAAAAATAGTCAGGAAAGAATGAACATTATGTCATTCTCCCCCAGTCTTTAACCTTGAAAAGGGTGTTGAGTTCATAGAGAGCATAGCAAGAGTCAATACAAGAGGCTATAAAAATGGAGCTACTTCTTCCTGTGCTACCCTGAAAAATTAACACACTCATTACAACAATAAAAGGCTACTTTCACCCTGTTCTAGGAAGTTACATTCTATTTTATTAAATTTTTCCAAAACTCTTTCTTCCTTTCGCTCTAAGAGGCCTGGCTCTGCTGTTGAGAAGCAAAAGACATTTTACGCACAATTTTCCTCTACTAGAAAGAGGTATATTGTGCCCTTCAGTGAACATAAAATTGATATTATCATCTCTTAGTTTATATCTCACTACTTAACCTTCAGATTAAAAGTTATTGGATTTGAATGACTAAGAAGACATCATGTCACCTTCCCTTCAATGTGGAGAGAGGGGTGTTGGGGGCAAGAAAAGGTACAATGTTAAAATACCAATTTAGATCAGCTGACACTTTGCCTTTTTTGACAAGCGACTGTGATACTGACAATTACATATGGTTGCCTGAATGAGAAAGTGTGTAATAAACAGTCTACTTTAGGAAACTTTGCGGAAGATCAATCTGCATCAGGAAATTCATTTTATTTTGGGTAAAGAAGGCACAGTCTAAAAATAGGGATAAAAGAGTTAATTCAGAGAGAACCTCAGGGTTATCAACTTCACAAAATGAAAAATTCTAACCCTTCCAAAGCCAGTATTTGCACTGTCAGTTTATGCAGAAGATACTGTAAAATACTCTCTCAGGAAAGATTAAAGGGAAAGAGCCTCCTTCCCTCCATCCATCTCTATGCAGGGCTCATCTTCAACTCACAAACAAGGCTGGCTCCCCCTTAGCAGTTGAATCTATAGCCCCTAAATGGGTTTTCCAATAGGGCCAGCTGTTTAATAATTACACATTGTATTTTTCCAACAAAGGAAACACAACAGGCACCCCTTCACCTTAAAACAAAAAAATTATTCATTCTAAGAAGCCTGTGTCAATATGAGACACTTTATCAAAGATCTAACTTGGTAGTTTTGTTCTCTAAGAGAGATAAGCACATTCCCTGATCAATAGGAACATAAGCAGTTTATCAGCACTTCCCATGTGACTTCTGGAAGATATACTCATTAGTAAATGGCGTAGGCTAAAGGGAAAATATTTGATAATTTTAATCTGAATAAACATATACAATCAAACAGCGAGACAGAGTGACACAGGAGGGTGTCTTTTTTTTTTTTTTAAAACAGCCTTTAAACAGAGATTTTTCCAAAATAAACTCACTCTTCATATACAAATTATGTTTGTGCTCTCTTTATCATATGATAACCGATTAATGACTGGCAGAAAGGAGCTTGCCTTCTCCTCCCGCTGCCCTTCTCTCTTCATTGCACGGTGCACCACGCTGCCCGTCAGAGTGGGAATCCTGAGTCACCCCTCACAGTCCCACTCCCCGACACGCTCACATCTCCTGTTTTCAAAAGGTGCTATTGATTTGCCAGTTCACCCCGCACCCCCTCTTGTGACCCAGGCCTTCCTTTCTCTTTCCATTTCATTCATTCGCAGTCAGAGGACTGTTCTCCGCCCAGTCCTGTGCTCCGTGCTGAGGAGCAGCGAGGGATGAGGAAGGCTCACCCGTGCCCTTATGCGGCTGACAGCTGACCAAGGGCTTCAAACGCAGGGAGAGAAATGCGGGGGACAAGGCGGGGTCAGCAACACGGCACCCTCGGGTTCAGCTAGGTGCTCTGTGACCCACAGGGATGGGATGGGATGGGTGGGATGGGAGTGGGAGGAAGGCTCGAGGGAAGGGATATATGTGTACGTACAGCTGCTTCACTTTGTTGTATAACAGAAAAAACACTGTAAAGCATTTATACTTCAATTTTTTTTTTTTTTAATCTACAAGAAAAAAAGATTGGGAAAAAATCAAAAGAATAATGATACTTAGTGACATGGAAATTACATAAAATTTGAATTTCAGTGTCTATAAATAAAGCTCTATTGCAACACACACACACAAAACTAAGAAAACCAAACCAAACAAAAAAACATGGCACCCTCAATGACGTGAGGCAAGGGTTAGTGTCCCATTACTAAACCCAGGACCAACAGCAATGGTCTTGTCACTACTACTCATCTTTCCTGAGTCTCTTTCCTGCTACGCCAGGCCCAACTTTATTTTTTACCATCAGTCCACCTCCTCTTGTATAGCCTTTCTTTCAGCTTGGAAACCTCCCCTGGCTTAGAAACTCTACTTTCACACAAACTGAACTCAATTTACCTTCTAACCACCTTCACATCACTCTCAGGCTTACTCATCAGACTCCAACCAAATAAACTCCCAAGTTACTCTGCCCTGCTTCCCCAGCACCTCACACATGAGTGTGGTCCTCACATTTCCTTACACACAGGCATGGCATCATAACGATTAAATGAAAACAGGAGAGTAAATAACTGTAAGAAGTTGAAAGCTAAGAAAGAAGGTTAGATGTCCTGTAGTCCATTTAGTAGCAATCTGGACCAAAACTGAGTCCAGGCCAGTACGTGAAAACTCTCTTCAGTAAATTTTCTTGTGAGAGAGGAGAAAAAAAATCGTTTTATTTCCACAAACCAAATCAAACACAGTATTTAGCAAAGAGTCTCTGGAATGTTACAAGTAACACTTCATAATTACAATAGATTTGAGTTCAAAGACCAAGTGATGAAAAGAAACTTTCTAATACGGGGTTCAATTCCCTATATAAACTTCCTTTCTGCTGCTCCATCCACCACGTGCATTTATATTGCTCTTCTACTTTGTCATAAAAGCAGTCACCTTCTAACCCTTTTTATCAAGCAATCTATGCACTAGCTAAAAGTACACTAGACTCCATCAGGCGAGCTATAGGTTTACATTACACAAACATACCAATTCTGCCTGTTCAGCACTAGTTGTCAATAAAGGCAGGCACTTGCAAAACAGCAAAGTAGGCTACTTGCCTTCAGAGAACAGATAGGAGCCTGCCAGTTTTGCAAAACAAACTCTTTGCAATCACCAAAGCTAATCTGTCAACAAATTACCATTAAAGTCATTCCTCCTGAAAGTTCAAAAAGAGATTTCTGACTAGGCAAGAGATAGGGAGTAGTTTTTTTGTTTTTTTTTTTTATTAGCTCACAGGTCAAGACTGAAAATTACCTTCTCAAAGTAGCAATGCTTTTTCTTCAAGTCAAGAGGGTACACTTCACTCATAATGAAAAGCAGCATCTGGGTCTCTATTACCACGCTCTCTTATGTACATGACACTTTTTTTTTTTTTTTCTGTTTCCTGGTCCATCTTAATTTTCAATGGAGAGATTAATGACACACAACTGCTGTTCAGAAATTAGAACGTGAAAGAACTTCATACAAGGTTCAATTTCTGCACTACATAAATCTTTGACAACAATATTTAGATGGAAGGCAGGTCTAAACAACAGAGGAGAGAACTAAATATAGCATTCAGGGTGCAAGATGCCTTTTCCAGAAATAGCCACAAAAGGAGTTGAGAAAAAGTATAAGTTTGTTATTGTTGTGCCTGCCTTTTATTCGCAGAATTATCTGAATTCCTGTCTCAGTTTCATTTTAATCTGGTTTTTTGCTAACATTTCAGTGGCACTGATTCCTATAAAATATGTTTGACCATCAATACGTTCTATAATATTTGAACTCTATCTTGTGTCTTCAAAGAGTCTATCTGAACAGAGCAATTCCTTTAAAATTTCTTAATTTTATAATTTAAAATTATAGCTTGGGTCTTCACCCACTAGTGAAGGAAGGTGCTGGCTCTTATCATAGTCCCCAGGCCCATGAGGGCATTTAATAAATGAGTAATCTCAAGACTTCCCTGGTGGTCCAGTGGTTAAGACTTCACCTTGCAATGCAAGAGGTGGTGCAGGTCTGATCCCTGGTCAGGAAGTTATGATCCCACATGCCTCACAGCCAAAAAAATTAAAATACAAAATAGAAGCAATATCTTAACAAGTTCAATAAAGACTTTAAAAGTGGGCATCAAAAAATCTTCAAAAAATATGAATAATCTCTTCTTCTATACTTTATTCTGAAAGCTTCCCTCTTAGGACACAGATATGCTGAACATATTTACCCTTCCAGTGGCATCCAAAGACCTTCCCTTTTCAGATACAGTCCCTGCCTGCTATGGGAAAGTCCACTTGAGAGGATTCCGTAAAAAGTTCATAAGAAATCATTTTCAAAGGAAAATACCGAATGACAAGGCTGAACTGGCTACTGATAGTTCATCTTTGCATCTATAGATCTACACCTAATCACCCAGGCTTCTCTCTGTAGAAGGGGAAACAAGGCCAAAGATGATCAGTGGCATCTAACACAGCCCTCCAGAGGAAGATGGGGAAGAACCAGAAACTAAGGGAGGGTCCCTTTAATACGTGCTTCCTGCCCATCCAAATACTGACAGCTACGTCTTCCAGGCGTCTGTTACCACAGAGGCAGTTACAATTTGAAACACTGGTAGGACATTCTTCCAGTTCTGTTTAATACCCACCCACTAGTAACCTCAGTAACAAATACTAGAGGAAGGGATTAATTCTGCCATCCTGACAAGGAAGAGAATTTCTGAGTGTCTCTGGTCCTCTGTCATGACTAATCTTTTGCCTCCTTCAATGGCTCATTGGCAAAATTCAACCCAATGGAGCCTCCCCTCTCTCTTCCATGATCTGGCAGAAGCTCCTTGTCCTTTCTACCTTTTCACCTCCTTAATAGTCACCGAATGTTTCTCTTTTTCTTTTACATTATTAATGTGAAACATGTACCTTAAACCGAATGTCAAAGAAGCTATATGAAGTTAATACATCACTTAGCCACAACTCTCCAAATAATACAGTTTTGAATTCCACATATAGTTTATCTTATTTAAATGTCCTTCTCACAGACTACTTCTAAACTGCCCTTCTCATATAAAATGATAACCACACCTAAAAACTCTAGCAACCAAAGCTCTCCCTACATTGATTTGCAGACAATAAAAGTGCCAGGTGGTACCCCCCCCAAAAAAAGAAAAGAAAAAAAGCCCATCATTAAATGGAATGTTGTTAAGAAATCACTGTTTTATTTAAGAGCTATTCATTTTTATTGAATAAACATTTTCTAGTATGCATTCTGTTAATTGACCTGACAGCATATGCTGTATATGGAGAAACTTCTAAACATTATGCTCTATGTAATATGCTTATCTGAAAAAGCTCTCATTTGCAGCAATATGGAAATAAAATTCTGCTTTCTAAAATTCAAGACTTTTAAAATGCATTAATCCACACAGTTTGTGAAATTGCTCTGGACATTTTAAAATCCTTCCTTTAAGGGAAGAAAAAAAAACTTTAGTAACTGGTAATAGTATTTGTTGCTGAGTTTCATAATGGAGTAGTCGGTATCCAGTAGAGAACTTTTACAGACCTGGAAATGGGGCAGGCATAATAGGAAATAAAAAGCAGTGATGGGATTGGGTAGAGAATTATTCAAGGGCTAAAAGAAAATGTTCAGAAACTCTATCAAATTATATTATTAGAAAACTATTGTTATAATAGTTTCATGGTCCAGATATAAGTAGAGTTGAAGCATTACAGAATAATACATTTAGTATTAAGGAAGGGAGCCAGTTTCTGAGTGTGTGGGTGGGCTTCTTCAGCTAATGGTAGCCCCTCTCCTTGGCTGATGGCTTCTGAGTGATGATGGCAACATCCAGACCAGAATCACCAACTCCGTTGCCTAGAAGGCACAAGTCAGCCAAGGTACTCGGTGGGTACTCAGGCCGACTGCAGGGCTATGGGCTCCTTGACTTAGTAACAATTCATCTCCAACAACAGTTACCCTTGTAGGAATACTGGCCAGGGTTACCAGATCAGATCTTTCAAGAGAAAATGGAAAAGCCAGATTTCCCCCATTTCTCTAGGCTGTCAACAACATAATTAAAAAACAGCAACAGCAATTCTGTCTGGACCCAATTTAGCCAATCTACAGACCAAACCCAGAACAGAAGCCACTCACTCCACAGCGAATCTTCGTGAAAGCTCTCCATTCTGAAAGGGCACTTGTTCTCATTCGTAATTATCTTTGGTAACACGGATCAAAGGTGGAAAGGCTTGCATTTATTTATTTTAAATCTTGGCACTAGGTAAAAATTCTCCCTATACTGTCAATGACTGCACTGGAGCAACTGGAAAATCCTAGAACATTCAGTTTCATACACAGCATAATTAACTCATTTTTATACCAAGCCTTTTAAGCCAGATCTTTTTGTTCCATGGACTTCTAACATATTTTACAGTTCTAATTCTCTTCCAGTGTCCTACATTAATCAAAGCTGTAACCCCTGTTGTCTTTGTACTACAGAATCAGAATGTGCCCCTGGCGAGGAATGGGGGAAAAGTCAACAGGAATTAAATTTCAGTGCAACTGTTTACTCAACTGTGGCCTGCAGTTATTGAAATTTTATCCATGGTTTTGTGTGACTACCGCAGTAATGAATTCAGCATGGCTGTGATTTTCTCACTGCTGGTATTCTCACTTCAAGTAAAAACCTGTAGAATAAAAATGACGAAAACAACCCATGTCCATCACGTTGACGTTCAGATAACTACAAACTGTTTAACTGTTGCAGTTTCAGTCTGGAAGAAAACTCATAATATGACTCCCATAAAACTTTCTGAATCCTTTTTTTTCTTATTTCATCTACAGATTTTCTTTCCCCCAACAACCTGTTAAGCGCCTCATCGTACATTTAAGGCAGTCACACAGCTGTCAGTTGTTTTATTTTAAAAGACTCAAAAGGCCTGCCAACCACAATATATGGAGTTTCAGGCACAATGATAGACCCAACTGCTTTCTTCCTTCCCAAAACATATCAGAGGCAATTAGAAATAAAATTGTTATAAAAATATTAAAAGCACTTCGAAGTACAATCAAAAGGTATTGACCTGTATATCAACTACCCAAACAACATACTCTCTAAAAAGTGGTCAGAGCCAAGATAAAAGAGGGGAGACATGAGTAACTAATTTTGCGGCTGATGGTTTTCAAGGAAGATGCTGTTAAAATGTATATGTACATGAGCAAAATAATTCAGAAAGAGAAAAACCAATATTGTATATTAGCGTATATATATATGGTATCTAGAAAAATGGTACTGATGAATCTATTTGCAGGGCAAACAGATGCAGATGTGAAGAATGGCCTCGTGGAGACAGTGGAGAGAGATAGGTTGGGACGAGCTGAGAAAGGAGCATTGACCTATATGCACTATCCCGTGTAAAATAGAAGCCAGTGGGAAGCTGCCGTGTAACACAGGAGGCCCCGCCTGGTGCTCTGTGATGACCTAGAGGGGTGGGATGGGGTGAGGGTGGGAGGGAGAGTCTCCAGAAGGAGGGGAAAAGCTTAGAGTTATGACTGCATCACGCTGCTGCAAGGCAGAAACCAATACAATGTTGTAAAGCAATTATCTTACCATTAAAAAATAAACTAATCTTTAAAAAAATGAATGTATATTACCTTCTTCTGTGAGGTCAACTTGTGATGGCTGTTAGTGGCGTAGGAGGGAGGGGTGTGTATGTGTGTGTCTGTGGCATAAAAGTAAAGTTTTTGGCTGGCTTATGACTTTGAGATGGTAGATGATTTTCAGTTATTTAAATAAAAATCAGAACAAGTTAATTTTCCATTTATCCAACTGACATGCTCTAAATACTAATTACTCTGTGTTCATACCACATCAGGCCATGGGGTCACAAAGAGCCGGACACAACTGAAGTGACTCAGCATGCGCTCATGTATGCCACATCAGTCAATAGCCCCACTTCAGCTGCTCCATAAAGAAACAGTTGATCTTGGCCTCTGTTTGGTAAGGGCACAGAAAATGGCAAACCAGTTACCAACTTATTACGAATATAACCACAAATATCTGAGAATATCACACAAACACACACACACACAAATACATGGATCCCTTTCTACCACTGATAGGTCTTGTCACCAATGTCACTGGTTAGGATTTGGCCATTTGCAGTACTGCAAATACCCCAAGTTTACACACAGTCCACATCATAAATCCCAGCTGATGGGATGCTCAGGAAGCGGGCACTATTGAATTTGAGCTGCCACTAAAAGAGAGATCAAATCACTTCAAGTCTCTTTCTCTCTTTTCTATTTTTTCCCCACAGATTCCACTGTCTCAAGCTGGTTCCAACGGTTTCTGACAGACTAACAAGCTAATCATTCCTTATTGGTAAAAATTCTTAGAAAGGAGAAAATAATACATGTTTTTAGAGACCGCCAAATGCTATCTCTCTAAAACAGGAAGGGACTGACTGCCTTAGTTTCTCTGCTACAGATTCCAAGCAAATGGTTTGAGAAAAGGTTTGCATTTTTCCTTCTTTATCCCAACCCCCAACAATGTGTTTGATTCAGAAAGGGCCAAAGATTTACCATTCTTTTGTCACCTTTTTCCCAAATTACTTTGTATTTAATAAATGAATCAAACACTAAAATTCAACAAAAATCATTCATGATCATTAACAAAATCATTAACATGATCAACAGTCCACTATTTCCTAATTCCAAGAGAGGCTGTGAAAACAATGCTTATCTTCAAGCAAATGCTATTTACTTACTTGAATTTGCATCAACACTTTGGCCACCCAGCAACATTCACCTTGTCACACCTTTTACCATTTGGAAATATTTTACCAGTCAATTACAGTTACCCATATAAATGCCTACAAAGGATATAACAAGAATGAGTATGTCCCAACTTTGGGACATTTGGGGTAGCCACCAATAAGAGACACTTTAAAACAGTAATAAGATTTAGTCACATACCAACTGTTGTATGGATATAAGAAACATTTGGAAGTGGCCTATCTCCCTAAACTCTGCATAGCAGCAAGCAATTTCTTACACCAATGCCTGCATTATTGATGTCTCGTTATCTACCCAATTTTGCTTGGGTATTTCTCCTTATTTCTACTCTCCTGTTTCAACTACTTTTCTCACTTGTAGCCCTTGTTTCTCCTGTATCCTTGACCCCTTATTTGTTTCCTTCTTCCTAAGGCCTAATAAGTCTACTTATTGTATTTTATCTTTGTTTACTCAAGCATTAGGAACCATCTCTCCAAAGATTCATGTTATTCCAAGTAGTTAAACTTTAGGCTGGCATATTAGGGGCTCCAAGGAAGTGGCCAGAGGTCCACCTGATCTCACTTTCAACAACCATTCCCCAAGACAGAGGGGCCTCCCAAGACTGAAATGACAAAAGCTTGAGAATTGGTGTCTTAAAGCCAATGGCGGGGGCCCTGGCGCACAAGTGGCTTAAAAGATACTGCATACAGTCAGACAGCCGGGTGAGTACCAGACGGTCCCGGTGGTCAAGTGTGCGGTGAAACAGTAGCCCGACCCCCGGGCCCAGTACCTGCTGCTGCTGCTGCACGTGGGCCAGGTCGGCCGTCCCCACGTCCACGGCCGGCGTCTCCCCGTTGGACCGCCCTTCCCGAAGACTGCCGCACTCTAGTAAGTGGTTGCCGCCGCTAGACCCATTCTGGATGGCTGAACTGTTACTTTTTGTCTCAGTCCCAGATTCTTGCATCATGACTCAAAAACCTGATTTGCAGGAGGGAGCCAGGGAGAAAGAAAAAAGCAGCTGTTAGCACAGTTGTTGTACATAAGGAGAAGGGCCCTGCCTCCAGTGCTGCCAAAATCTGTAAACAGTTGTCATTTTCTTTCACTCAACTTATCCCTTAGTAGTGGGCCAATAGTCTAGTTTCTGAAGATGGAACTGTTGGTCCAAATTCAAGTTTTAAAGGACCCACTGTATAGCACAGGGAACTCTACCAATCTTCTCTAACGGCTTCTATGGGAAAACAATCTGAACCAGAACAGACATATGTATGTGTACAAGTGAATCACTTTGCTATACACCTGAAACTAACACAGCATTGCAAAACAACTATACTCTAATATAAAATAGAAATTAATTAAAACCTTTAAAACAAAAGCAAATTCAACTTTTAGTAGTATTGTTCTATGTATGCTATCTTTTGCCTCAGAAAAAAAATAGACGTTGTCAGATGAACTTAGAATTTATGGTTAAATTCCTGTGATTATATCTGGATGTTTTGCTCAAAAACCAGTAAGTCATTTCATTCAGTGTATTAGGTGTAACATTTAATTTTCGTATGTATAGGCTCTGTATGATGTATTACACTCTTAGAGAAGTATTTTCCAAACGTAGTCTATCAGGAGATAACGCACCTTAGCAAGAGGCCCCCTGAGGTATTAATTCATGCTGAAAACCCTTACAGTCAAAACCCCAAAAGCGTTCTAAAGATTTGCACTCCCTGGAATCATTCAAATATTGGAACTTTTCAAAACTGGCCATTCCAGTAAGATAGGCTACTTTGCGAGAGGGAGGGGGGAGTCGCAACTTTTCAGAGGCTAAATAAATTGACTCTTGTCTTTGTCTTATGGTTAAAATTGTCCTGAGAAGTCCCATTCAAAGTTACGTGTTTCTCATGCTGAATTCCTAACATCTGGTCTGGTTTAAGGTATGAAAGGTCTAGGCTCTCTTATGCTTATTTCGGAGAAAATGTTGCCTAGGCAGATTAAAAAAAAAAAGTTCTGAATTTGAAAGTGTAAAGTGCAAGTCACTCAGTCGTGTCTGACTCTTTGCGACCCCATGGACTATCCAAGTCCATGGAATTCTCCAGGCCAGAATACTGGAGTGGGTAGCCTCTCCCTTCTCCAGGGGATCTTCCCAACCCAAGGATCAAACCCAGGTCTCCTACATTGTAGGCAGATTCTTTACCAGCTGAGCCACAAGGGAAGCCCGAATTTGATAGTACTAAACATCAAAAATTTTTTAGAAGATATATATAAAGGATTGCATAAAGGAATATTATAGTAACCCCCCCCCCTTTATCCACAGGGGATACGTTCCAAGATCCCGAGTAGATGACCACTGAACCCAATATACACTGTGTTTTCTCCTACACATACATAAGGTAAAGTTTAATTTCTAAGTAAGAGATTAACGGTGATAACTAACAATAAAAGAACAATTATAACAATATACTAGGGTGAAAGTTATATGAGTATGGTCTCTCTCAAAATATCTTGCTGGACATATTTAATGCCTTTTCCAGCTTACATAAGCACTTTTCTGACACTATGATCACAACTTCTGCTGTTCAAAGTACAAGAGCAAAACTAGTATGCCCTTCTATTTTCTTCATCACAAATTCATGGATAGAAGATTGGTTCTACACCACATGATTTTTTTCTTTCCTTACTGAGAACTTTCACTTTTTCACTTAAAGCACTTTACGGCTCCTGTTTGGCACATCCGAAGTACCAGCATCACTAGTCTTGCACGTACTTGAAAACGAGCCCTGCGATACATGGATACAACTGAGATGGCTACTGAATGAAAATGGCTGGGAAAGGCTGGGCAAAAGGATGATTCCAGTCCTGGGGAAGTAGGAGCAGGATGGCGAGATTCCATCTCACTGAGAAAGGTGTTGAATCTACAACTTAAGAATTGCTTGTTTCTGGAATTTTCCATTTAATATTTTCAGACTGAGGAAAACAAACCTCAGAGAGTGAAGCTGTGAATTGGGGGGCGGGGGGACTACTTAAGACAAATTCGGTCTGACGTCAGAGTTCTTAGCTATGTGTTTTCTTAAAGCTGAGGTAAAGGAAGGGCCAAACAACGAACATTTTCAGGTCATGCTCCAAGCTGAGGCCGGACACAAGCAATAATCACTAAAGGGAGATGGTGATTCAAACAACCAAGCTAGGGAATGCCCAAATAATTAAGACAACTGGGAAATACCAATCTTAGATAAAAGGGCATAAAACTTTTACACAAATTGATTCAAATCACGGATGACACATGTACACACAGTGTTACAGATTCCTGCCCCACAGATGAAATATGGGACAACACGCACATTTAAACACTCTATAAAAATCTTTATAGGAGGTTGTCTTCCTGTAAGACATTGGTTTAAGTCTGTTCTATACTCATACAAAAACAACTGGGAAAATTAAAAACACAAAAATCCATATCTTTTTTCCTTTCCGTGCATAGTATAATCCAATGTAATGACAAATTTCATAAACCCAGAAGACATATACACACGCACACACATTAAAGTTAATCCAATTCTGAACTGGATTAAGAATGGCATTTTTTGTTAACAGGTGGAAAACAAACTCAGACACAACAGCTGATTCACTCTTGTCTCTTTAGATCAGATATTTCAGTGATTATAGTCCTTTAAAAATTACATTCATATCTTACTGTCTGCAGAGTGAAGAATCTATCAAAAAAGAACTAAAACTTTAAGATGCAAGAACCAGGCAAAGCAAGTATCTAGTTCATCACCAAAAAAAAACCATCAAATTTCTGAAACATAGGTATTTTTTTGTCCCCCAACATTTAAGTTTCTCTCTCATAAACTTTCCCACATGTACAGAAGCTAAGAAAAAAAAGTGTTTAAGGAAATAGTCATTTTAGCACTGAGCAAGGAAACCCATTTAGGTTTTAGGGTATGTCACAAGCATATCTAAACAAAAAAGGAAAAAAAGGTTTTAAACCTTCCAGAAAGCCTGTCCATTTCAGGGGTTTCCCACTCCGCAAAGACAATTGTTTTTGTCTATACCTAAACTCTACACCTTCCTTCAGAATGGGACATATTTAGCCAAATAGCCCGTCCTCAGGAAGCAGCGCCACAGGTAAAATGCTGCTTTCAAGTCACATTGACCGTTGGGCTCCCAGATCTGAAGACAAGAGTCAGAGACTGACCCAGCTCCCTTTTCCTGGGTTTGACAACATCGCGGTGGGTGGAGTCAGAATAATATCCAACACACAATCTGATGAGAAGGTTTGCTCCATGCAGTTCCACAGAAGACTGCCAAGTCCTCCAGCACAAGTTTCGCAGGCATCAAGCCAAGCAGCTTGGCTTGGGGACCAGGTTTGTGAGAGTGCAGGCTTTGGGATCGAAATTGCATAAAGGATTATTTTGGTCCGAGGATGTCCTTAATTAGTCAAGTGCTAACAGTAGTATGTTGGTTGGAAGATTTAAATTTTGCTATAATCTCCCACACCAATCAGGAGAAAACAGGTTTTTTGAAAAGCACATGTGAAAAAATGAGGAGTGTCGATGTCTAAGAATGTTTCCAACAATATCTGGGCTGGCAGTTTTTTCTTTCTATGGAACGTTTCAAGCCATTTAATAAGGCTTTTCTATTCGTATCATATGCACAAACTACAAAGCCCTCTGATGTACTTTCAAACACAGAAGAATTCTATGAGGGAGAAAAGGCTATTCCCATTTTACAGATAAGAAAGCTAAACCTCAGCAAGTTAGGCAGACATGAACTTGTCCATTCCATAAAGGATGAGCAAATTTCCAATTTGCAAAGTGCTGCACTAGGTAGTGAATTAGGACATCTACACAAAGAAAACACAGTCAATACCCAAAAAGACAACGACGAAGGTGGCAGGCAGACAAGGAAAAAACATCTGAAGTACAAAGCTAAAGGTGTCAGCATGCCAGCCAACCACTGTACTTGAGTTTTTTCTACTGAATTTTACAATTTTAGACTCCTCTAAAGCAAGTCACAGGAGAGGTATCTCTGTTCTCTGGCTTAGAAGGCTGAACTCTCTTGGGTGCTTGTCACAAGAACCGAGTGTGTGTGACCTCCGCCTCCCTCTGGGACATCCTAGAACCAATGATCTGCTTTGCTCCATAGCAAACCGAAAACAAGAAGGGACAAACAATCATCCAAAGAGCCTAAACAGGAAAGGCATGGCACCTGAAGGGCACGGCCACGCCATACCTACCAACAAGTCCTTTCTCCAAAAACAAAAGCCAAACCTTCCTCCAGCCTTCTCTGAAGGAGCTGGGCGTGTTTAAATCACATATGATCCATTCAACATAACCGCACAAAAGCTGATGCTACCATCACACAGATGTCGGAAAGCTTACGAAAGCCAAAATGGCCCGCTTCTCATCTTACTTGGAAACATTACAGCGCTACTGATTTCAAAAGATCGATTTTTGTGCTGGAGGGACTTGTAGGAGGGATAAGAACTGAGTTTAGTGTGCTTATTTATTGTCGTTGCCAATAGAGCTGCTCTCTGGAAGTATTCTGGAAAATTCATAATGTCCAGGCCAATGTATTTATAGTAAATGAAAGCAATGCTTTCTTATTATGATTATTTCCTTGGTTACAGTGTTGATGCTGAAAATTTAAGGAAAATAAAACCCTTGTTATCATGCTTGTGAAAGATTTTAAGCTAACAAAAAGTTCAGTCTTGATTCCAGGGCAGTTAATTAAGGTTGACCAAGTCAGGCAGAAGTAAATTAACTTGGCTGATCAATTATTTATATGAAGCAGAATAAATGCCCTTAAAGAACTTGGTCTGTTCATGAAAGGATGTGTAAATTAAACTAAACATAGTTTTGTAAAATATATTTATATGTCTATGGGGAGAGGAGAAGAAAAGTTAACTGCAAGATCACTTTTTAGGAAAATGATTAAGAGTGATTACACGGTCCTTCTCCCACTCCATCCCCTCCTCCTCCCCCACCCCCCAAAATACCCTCTTTCTCATTGTTCATCCATGTGTGAGGACGAAGGAAAATGGTATGCACTTTGAAGAGACAAGAGAGGCTTTGAAGAAAAAAAAAAAAAAAGGAAGGATGGAAAGGTGAAATGAAGGAAGTGATGCAGGGAAGGAGGACTAGGAGAACTCTACAAATGGAGAGACTATGTGAGTGTCTACACAAGCAGACCTCAGAGACACTGCAGGCTTGGTTCCAGACTGTGGCAGAAAAATGAATATCTTAATAAAGCAACTATCACAATAAAGCGAGCCACACACATTTTTTGGTTTCCCAGTGCATAGAAAAGTTCTGTTTCTACTCTATTGTAGTGTATTAAGTGTGCAACAGCATTGTGTCTGAAAAAAAGTATTCTGTTAATAAAAATACTTTAATTAAAAACCTTTATTGCTGAAAAATGCTACCCACCATCTGAACCTTCAACAAGTTTTAATCTTTATTGCGACAGTCATATAAAAAAACCACTGATTACAGAGCACTCTAATAAGTATAGCAGTAATTTTAAAAATTTGAAATACAGTGAGAATGACGAATTTGTGATACCAAGACACAAAGTGAGTAAAATCTACTGGGAAAAAATGGGGCTGATAGACTTGTTGGATACAGGGTTGCCAAAACCCGCCAATTTATAAAAAGGAAAATGCAGTGTCTGTGGAGCACAATAAGGTGAAGTGCAATAAAAGGAGGGTATGTCTGTATTTTCCAAATCTCGATCATGTGGCTCTGACTCCATTATCAGTTAGACTCCACACAGGGTTTGTAGATGAGTTAAAAGAGACAGTGACAGCCAGCCTAGTTCTTCTTCGAAAGAAGTACACTTTAACATCCTCACGGTTGCAGCATGAAGATTCAAAAGCGTTAACAATCATTTCCACATGGTTCAGGAAAGAAAAAATCATACCTGTCTGTATTTAGAAATAAAACCAACACACACTTTCGGGTCTCGTTAGATAAATGACCTATTCCCTTTAAATGTGTGAAGGACTTACCTCGCCACACCATGGACACCAAGGAGTTTGACGGTGTGGCTGAGGGGAACTTACTCCCCATCGTAGTTCAGTGGAGTGACCTGGGGACTAACCCACCTGTTACTGTCACTTCCTCTCATTCAAGTCAGGAAATCAAACACCACAAGTATCTAGATGGAAGTTAGGGCCTCCATGTGGAAGAGGGGTCTACATTTCCCAGAGAGAGACACAAGCTTCCCAATCTTTCACCCTTTACCTGGAAAGATGCTACTGGGGCAGGTGGCAGTGAGGAGATATAGGGCGGCGGAGCGGATTACTGGAAGCGGGTGAAGAACGGGCATGATGGAAGGGCCACAACTGGCTCCGAGCTGCTTACTGAACGACTGTCTGCAAGTGGCAGTCTCACAGCATACTCTCAGAGATAAAAGAAGGGGAGGAGGGAGAACAGGAGAAACGGGCTGACCACAGCTGATGGTTTTCTCATCTGAGAGCACTTCCACAAACTGTCTTTGAACCCTTTAGACACACTTCTGTCCGTCCGCTGACCCCACCAGCAGCAGTCCCATTTCATGGAGCAACCGTCCTAGAGCCAAGTTAGGGTAGAGAAGTCAGAGTGCTAACTATGCTGTGAAGGCACCATCTTCCAAAACCAAATTTTCATAATTATAACAGAAAGGCGTAAATTTTCTAATGCATGGCAGTTCAAAAAGTAATCAAGGGAATGAGCCGGAGGGCTATTTTAATGTATGCAAAGCTAGTGACCCACAGTAAATGGGAAGTAAGCCACAATGAATACAAAGTAATGCATACAGACTGAAGTCCTGGTCTGATGAGGGACGGCTAAAATTAACACCCAATTAATTTCCGAATTGACAAACAAATGAAACCCATAAATCTACTTTCTCATTAATTTTCTCGTGGTATAATTTAAAGCAGTAATATGAGGGCAAAAATTGAGCATTATCCATCATAAATATCAAAAAGATAGCACTGTAACACCATAAATTATGCATATTACCTGTTGTTAAAAATGATTTATGTATTATCAACTTTATCATGCACTGTACACGTCTACATCTATCTTTAAAAATCTGGAATTTCGTGTAATACTTAAGGAAGAAAAAGTTAAGGAGCAACAAGGTGGTCAAAAGCATCTTAAAAAAAAACAACTGGTGACTTATTTAGTCATATGGGAGCATCTAGGGTAAAACTGGAATCTTGATCGGTCTCAGGTTAGTATGGAGAGAATATTATGCAGCTGATGGGCTGGAAGGAGAAATAAATAAGCTCCGAGAACATCCCTCCTAGGAAGCACTGGCATTTGGGGACTAAAGGAGTTACTCCTCTCTCTGGCTTTCAAGAATGCAGGAAACACAGGGTTTGGTGTGAGAAAGGAATGGGTACAGGCAACAATACAGTGGATGCATCTAGAGAGCCAGAATCCCTAACAACAGGGATTCGGTGAAACAAGGAATTGAGGTCAGTTGCTGAGAAACTTGAGATGAAAATTCTGTTCACTGTTAATAGGAAATAATTCATAACAATAATACTATAAAATTTATAATAACAGTAATAATATAGCTCTCTTAACCTTTATAGTGCAAAGGAGGGGGAAAAAAAGAAATAAGAACTAGTTTGTACTTATCAAACTAGAAGCACTTTTATTTATCAATTAAATGGAAGAAAAAGCATCCCGGTTAAAATGATTTCCTTCTGCACTCTCCATCTCCATTTGTTTAATAAGAATTAAAAAGCACAAAATTCCTTTATCTCCAACTTGACTTTCAGACACGCCTTGCACATAATAGGAATCCAATATATAACTGCTGAATTTTTAACTAAATGATTACACAACAGAAAAATTCAAGTCCAACCTCTCAATCAAATGAGATCAAGAGTCACCACCTTTTATGTTGCTTCTTTTAAAATGTTCTGTTTCCTGTACTCAGGAATGACTAACTGTTTTGGAGTTCTAAAACTCAGAAAAGAACTTCAGCCATTAAATCATTTTAAGTCTTCACAGAAGTAAGACTGTCCCAGTTTGCTGAAAATATAATCAACCAATGAAAAACTTCACCAAAACCCATGGTGAACATGTAATATACATGAGGATAATTCAGAGGCCTGGAGATGGTAAATAACAGGATGTTTAATTTTCCCTGTAATTCATGACTCGGAAGAGAGTTAGTAGAATAAGGTTGAAATAAAATGATGGTCTTGACAACAACAACAAATGATTTCTCCTTTCTACCAGGTTTTCCCTGTGAAGACCTTTCAAGAAAAAGGCATTTCTGAACTTCAATTCCAGGGCAGCAAAACTTTTCAGGGCAACTATAGATGCCTCAGTCTTGTGACTTGTCATAACCAAACCTTCTGGAACACTGTACTCTTTATATTAAGAAGACATCAAGAAGGGCAGATAACAACATTCCAACCTCTTAAAAGTTACAGATCTCTAATTTATATTTCTAGTGGTTCAGTGACCACTGGTCTTTTTTCTGCTCTCTCCCAGTAGATGAGACTTTAGGTGCTATAATCATAGCAACTGTGAGCAAAGTAGAGAAGTGGGAAGCCGCTCCAGGAGACAGAAGTACAAAGGAGAATCCATACCCACTCCCTAGCATATTAATCCAGACAAGCTCAAATAATTAAACAGAGCAAAAAGGAGCCCTGCCAACTCAGGACTAGGCTGTTTGCTTTGCCACAAGGAAGCCTCTGAAGCTTAAGGTATGACGAGCCAGGTGTTCTGGGGAGCTTAATTAAAACGCGTTTTCATAGAACAAAACAGATTTTAAGTTTGAGAACTAACAAAGCCTACCAAACTTTAATCATTCGAACATTCAAATTGCCGCATTCTCAGAAAGAGTCTAATGGGATAAAGGGACCGACAACCAGGTCAGAATACATAGATTTTTCATTTCCATATTTTATATAGCTGAATATACACAGGGTCGGATACCTAAGAGCAATTAAAGACCAGCGTGTTTGATGACACACTTCACGCCTCTCCCATTTCCCCTGCAGCACTAGCCGCTCCGGTGGCCAAAGTGAACAGGAAGTTCACACCAATCAGGGCAGCTTTGTGAATGCAGGCCGTCAGAAGTCTGCTGCTTGCATCTCTCTGTTGTGTGAAATGGACAATTATTTAATTTTATCCTTCAAAAACTCCAGTATGCATGTATATCCTTCTCCTGCCAAAGTTACTCTCACAGAGAGATTAGCAGGCTTTTGCTGACATAAAAGACCACCATTTCTTGAAGGTCATGACCCCCTCAGCCTCCACCCTCAACCCAGTGAGAGTTGTATCCTTATAATTTACAGCAAACGCTAGCAGGCCCTGCCCAGTGTTGAAACACAAGGCAAAGTCAGAAACATCAACAAACAGTAATTTAAAAAACAAAAACAAAAGATGATGTGAGCTGAGTTTGCTCTATTGTTTGCAAAACAGGACAAAGGACAGGCTTCTGTTGTGGTTGCCAGTGTCCTAGAATCACACACACATACCACACACACACACACACCACAGACACCTCAAGCTGAATAAAGAGATGCAAGGTCTGCTTTACTTAACAAGAAATGATATCAGCATAAATGCATTTTAAAGTGAGGCAGGTAAGTTTAACAGAGAATCAAAATACTAGTTTTTAAAAATATTATCACTGATATTAGTTGTATGCTGTCCTCTCAGGATGTCTTTATTACAGGGAATTATTCAGAACATATTAAACTAAAAGTTAGTCTTCTCTTTTCAAACTTGTAGTATAGGCATCACAGAGGATCCATATGGAACCCAAGGACAACACACAACACATAAAAATACAAAATTCAAGGATTGTGCCTTTCAAAGGTGACTGCCTTGTTCATAGCACTAGACTTTTTCTCCTAGACCTTCTAAGTCCTTGTTTGTTCCACAAAGAGTTTTCTAGTCATCTGATGTTCTATTACTGAGCTAGTGGCCTTTCAGGAGAGCCCTCTCCCTTCTGAAAAAAGCAAACAACTGCATAGATATCATTACACTAAGGAAATCTCTTAGAAAAACCAAACAACTCGCTAATCTCTCCAGCCCCTTCATCCAAGCAAAAGATAAGAAAAGCAAACCTAAGTCTGTTTCAACCACATTCCAGGGACAAGTTCCCCTTTTCTTTCTTTATCAAAATTCTAGCATGTAAGTTGTTTTTTTTTTTTAAATGTGTGTGTGTTTTTAAAAACAGACCTTGCAGGATAAACTGCTGCTCACACCCGCAAACAAAGCAATATTTGTTTAATAACGGCTGCTACCATGGGTACAGTAAACAAGGGGCCCAGCATTTGTGTTTATGAACAAACACATCATCTTACAAGAGTAATTTAACATTAACCAGGTGGAATAATCAACAGATTTCATAGGTGACACCAGGGGCAGGAATAATGTAAACAGAGCTGGGGAGGAGAGAGGGGCCACTCTTTGGGAATCAAGGTCGAGGTAAATGCATTACAGAGTAAACAGCTGCAAAGAAGGCAAGATAAACAAACAGTCATTCTTCTGACATTTAGAGAGGCAGAAAGGTTGTATGTTACATAGATCAGCTGCTGACCACCATGAAATCAAACCAGTTGGAGACCAGGCCTGCTTGTTTGCACAATGCCATGTTTGCTTATAAACAACAATTTTCAGTTACCAACCTCGCATTACTCATCATCATCTAAGCCAGAGTGAATCAAGTGAAATCTGGTTAACTCTTTACTGGTGACATTATTTAGCAATCAAAAAAAAAAAAAAGCCTGACCCCCTTTAAGAAAAACAGGCTCCCCTGCTTCCCTGCCCCAAATGAAAAACAAGACGAACAAACAATTCAGTCAATGCCCTTTTATTTCCTCACTTTTAGATAAAAATAAAATATCTACATGGTTTAAACTACTATAGGCTGGATATGGTAAAATCTTTAAAAGACTGTGGTGTTCTCATGCTTGAGTAACCATGCATTCACTTCCTGGGCTCATCTTTTATCAATGAAATATATGAGTCAAACACTGACCTGGATCAGGAATATTTTACCTAGAAGGAAAACCCTGATGTTACTTTCTCCCCAAGTTTCTTGATCCAAGACATCCTTAAGCACACTGGATCCACAAAAAGATCTGTATCATTCTTAACCACCCAGCAAAAATCAAACTTCTGCCCTTTAAAAGACATTGGTTGATGTTACATACAAGTATGCAAGAGTTCATCTTGTCAGCATATCAAAGAAACCTTAAATCTTGGAAGCCAAGAGTGAATAAGCTTAATGTGTCCACTAACAAAGTATCACAAAGAAATGTTTTATGTTCAAAAATCTGTTTCATGTGTACTAACATGTTAAACAGCATGCTGTATATCAAAAGAAAGTTATCGCACTATATCGGAGATGCTATATTTAAGTAAACAATTTGCAATTATAACATGAATTTGGGAATCTATTTTACAGATACTTTAACATTAAACTAGTTAATTTCGATACTTGTGAATAACATCTCTCCATTACTTAAAAGTTATAAAGCAATGACACATTGAAAGACAGTTTGGTAATTTATCTACATCTTACATGTGAAAAAGAAAGTGAAGTCACTCAGTCATGTACGACTCTTTGAGACCCTATGGACTGTAGCCCACCAGGTTTCTCCTTGCCTGGGATTTTCTAGGCAAGAATACTGGAGTGGGTTGCCATTTCCTTCTCCAGGAGATCTTCCTGACCCAGGGATTGAACCCACGTCTCCCTCATTGTAGGCAGACGCTTTATCATCTGAGCCACAGGGAAGTCCATATCTTAAGTACATATCTTACATGTACAATCAGTTAATTAATTTTTAAAAACTCAGCATTATGTCAGTGCAAAGTACAGCAAAACACTGCTGGATATCCAAAGCAGAATTTGAAAATAAGAAAATGAAATTTAAAAAAACTAAAGACACACCTCAGAGGATTTTGGCAATTGCACTGGTAACGATCAGATTACTCAAATTTCTATCTCTGTCTGAAAATCTTAACAAAATTGTACTGGTCTTTCCTGGCCACCCCAATTCCTCACTCTCAATTCCACTACAAACCTCCTAACCTTCTCTAGCAGCTCTTGTTCTCGGTTCCTACTTCAATAACCTACTCTTTGTTCTGTGACACTCAAGTCACAAAGAAACAGCGGATTTTCTTTTGTGTTTTTGTTTTGTTGTATTGTGGTTTGCTTCCCAAGTCCATCTCTGCTGACTGTCTCCTATCCCCAAACCAACATAGCCCCTAAGGCCTCAACAGTGTCTGGAGAAGAAATTTCCAAGGAGGGTTCCGTGCCGTCAGAGGAGGGAATTTCTCAGGCTCATGAACCTGTTACCAACATATGGACACAGGGAAGGGACATGGACATGTCTCCTTTTTCTGTCCTAGCAAGCCTCTGGGGCTCGGGCCGTTCCACTGCCCTAGAGAAGGAAACTCAGCCTTGCTCAACTCTGATGATGCAAGTCTGGCGGCTGAAACAACTAACGCAGAGACTCTTCCTGAAAAGCTTTGGGAACGGAACGTCCTCAAATTCCATGCTCACTGCTCTGTGCATGAGGCCGAGATAACTAGGAGACAGAGATGCCTAATCCTGTGTCCCAGCAAAACTCAAGGGACGAAAAAATGAAGAAGTAAAAGCATAATACTGTGTTCTTCCATCCCTAGTCCCCATCTTTAATGGAAAAAGCTGATTACTCATTATTCACACTTCTAATTTTGTCCAAGCCTTCTCTTGACCTTCATTTTTATTTCCTATTCCTGAAGTTTGGAAGAACTAGACTATTGGTCAAGGATTATAAATAGCATTTACAATCCTAAACGGTAACCCGAAGAGCTATAACTATTTCCCTTGGTAAAGGACAACACCAAATACATAGCCGTCACCCAAATGGAGGGAGACTCCTTTGAATTCCAGGATGATTCTACTGATTTCTTAGCATGGGTAGGACAGATAACATGCATTTTTCTTCTATCCCAGTTGTGGTGTTACACTTATCCCAATACACCTTCAGCTTTACCTGCATGTGTCTATTAGGCTGGTGCAAAGTAATTGCAGTTTCGCACGGTTGAAATTTGCTACTTGACACTGGAATACATTCTTAAATAAATGTGGTTATATATAATTTTAATGTGCATTTCTCACTTTATGTTTTATGCTAATGGCATTACTTGCTGTTCGTTTTATATTATTTTAGATTAGGGAAATAATGTTAGACCAAAAAGCAAATTCAAGTGATTTTCTTATTCGAGTTCAAAATGGGTCATAAAGCAGCAGAGACAACTCGCAACATTAACAATGCATTTGGCCCAGGAACTGCTAACAAACATACAGTGCAGTGGTGGTTCAAGAAGTTTTGCAAAGGAGACGAGAGCCTTAGATGAGAAGCGCGGTGGCTGGCTACAGGAAGCTGACAATGACCAATGGAAAGAAATCATCAAAGCGGATCCTCTTACAACTACACAAGAAGTTGCTGAAAAACTCAATGTCACCCATTCTATGGTCATCTGGCATTTGAAGCAAAGTGGAAAGATGAAGAAGCTCAACAAGTGGGTGCCTCATGAGCGGACTGAAAATCAAAACAATCGTCATTTTGAAGTCTTCTCTTATTCTACTCAACAACGAACCATTTCTAAATCAGACTGTGATGTACAACAAAAAGTGCATCTTATACGACAACTGGCAATGAGCAGCTCAGTGGTTGGACAGAGAAGCGCCAAAGCAGTTCCCAAAGGCAAACTTGCAGCAAACAAAGGTCAGGGATACTGTTTGGTGTCTGCTGTCAGTCTGATCCACTACGGGTTTCTGACTCCCGGCAAAACCATTACCTCTGAGAAATCTGCTCAGCAAATCTATGAGATGCACCAAAAACTGCAACGCCTGCAGCCGGCATTGGTCAACAGAAAGGGCCCAATTCTTTTCCACAACAGCGCCACATTTACCTGATCGCATGCCAGCTGACTACCACTTTTTCAAGCACCTTGACAACTTTTTTGCAGGGAAAACACTTCCACAACCAGCAGGAGGAAGAAAACGCTCTCTAAGAGTTCGTCAAATCCCGAACCACAGATTTTTCACTACAGGAGTAAACAAACTTATTCCTCGTTGGCAAAAATGTGTTTGATTGTAATGGTTCCTATTTTGATTAATAAACGGGTGTTTGAGTCTAGCGATAATGATTTAAAATCCATGGTCCAACACCTATCAATAATTACCTTAAATGTAAATGGGTTGAATGCCCCAACCAAAAGACAAAGATTGGCTGAATGGATACAAAAACAAGACCCCTATATATGCTGTCTACAAGAGACCCACCTCAAAACAAGAGACACATACAGACTAAAAGTGAAGGGCTGGAAAAAAATATTTCATGAAAACGGAGACCAAAAGAAAGCAGGAGTTCGCGCCAATACTCATTCAGACATAAAAAATAGACCTTTACAAATAAAAGCTGTTGAAAAGAGACAAAAGGACACTACATAATGTCAAGGATCAAATCCAACAAGAAGAATAACAATTATAAATTATATATGCACCCAACATAGGAGCACCGGCAATATGTACGGCAAACACTAACGAGTATGAAGGAGGAAATTAATAGTAACACAATAATAGTGGGAGACTTTAATACCCCACTCACAACTATGGATAGATCAACTAAACAGAAAATTAACAAGGAAACACAAACCTTAAATGACACAATGGACCAGCTAGACCTAATTGATATCTATAGGACATTTCACCCCAAAACAATCAACTTCACCTTTTTCTCAAGTGCACA
>NC_057407.1:29487896-29505396 GCF_019320065.1 Cervus canadensis
TTGCAGGATAAACTGCTGCTCACACCCGCAAACAAAGCAATATTTGTTTAATAACGGCTGCTACCATGGGTACAGTAAACAAGGGGCCCAGCATTTGTGTTTATGAACAAACACATCATCTTACAAGAGTAATTTAACATTAACCAGGTGGAATAATCAACAGATTTCATAGGTGACACCAGGGGCAGGAATAATGTAAACAGAGCTGGGGAGGAGAGAGGGGCCACTCTTTGGGAATCAAGGTCGAGGTAAATGCATTACAGAGTAAACAGCTGCAAAGAAGGCAAGATAAACAAACAGTCATTCTTCTGACATTTAGAGAGGCAGAAAGGTTGTATGTTACATAGATCAGCTGCTGACCACCATGAAATCAAACCAGTTGGAGACCAGGCCTGCTTGTTTGCACAATGCCATGTTTGCTTATAAACAACAATTTTCAGTTACCAACCTCGCATTACTCATCATCATCTAAGCCAGAGTGAATCAAGTGAAATCTGGTTAACTCTTTACTGGTGACATTATTTAGCAATCAAAAAAAAAAAAAAGCCTGACCCCCTTTAAGAAAAACAGGCTCCCCTGCTTCCCTGCCCCAAATGAAAAACAAGACGAACAAACAATTCAGTCAATGCCCTTTTATTTCCTCACTTTTAGATAAAAATAAAATATCTACATGGTTTAAACTACTATAGGCTGGATATGGTAAAATCTTTAAAAGACTGTGGTGTTCTCATGCTTGAGTAACCATGCATTCACTTCCTGGGCTCATCTTTTATCAATGAAATATATGAGTCAAACACTGACCTGGATCAGGAATATTTTACCTAGAAGGAAAACCCTGATGTTACTTTCTCCCCAAGTTTCTTGATCCAAGACATCCTTAAGCACACTGGATCCACAAAAAGATCTGTATCATTCTTAACCACCCAGCAAAAATCAAACTTCTGCCCTTTAAAAGACATTGGTTGATGTTACATACAAGTATGCAAGAGTTCATCTTGTCAGCATATCAAAGAAACCTTAAATCTTGGAAGCCAAGAGTGAATAAGCTTAATGTGTCCACTAACAAAGTATCACAAAGAAATGTTTTATGTTCAAAAATCTGTTTCATGTGTACTAACATGTTAAACAGCATGCTGTATATCAAAAGAAAGTTATCGCACTATATCGGAGATGCTATATTTAAGTAAACAATTTGCAATTATAACATGAATTTGGGAATCTATTTCACAGATACTTTAACATTAAACTAGTTAATTTCGATACTTGTGAATAACATCTCTCCATTACTTAAAAGTTATAAAGCAACGACACATTGAAAGACAGTTTGGTAATTTATCTACATCTTACATGTGAAAAAGAAAGTGAAGTCACTCAGTCATGTACGACTCTTTGAGACCCTATGGACTGTAGCCCACCAGGTTTCTCCTTGCCTGGGATTTTCTAGGCAAGAATACTGGAGTGGGTTGCTATTTCCTTCTCCAGGAGATCTTCCTGACCCAGGGATTGAACCCACGTCTCCCTCATTGTAGGCAGACGCTTTATCATCTGAGCCACAGGGAAGTCCATATCTTAAGTACATATCTTACATGTACAATCAGTTAATTAATTTTTAAAAACTCAGCATTATGTCAGTGCAAAGTACAGCAAAACACTGCTGGATATCCAAAGCAGAATTTGAAAATAAGAAAATGAAATTTAAAAAAACTAAAGACACACCTCAGAGGATTTTGGCAATTGCACTGGTAACGATCAGATTACTCAAATTTCTATCTCTGTCTGAAAATCTTAACAAAATTGTACTGGTCTTTCCTGGCCACCCCAATTCCTCACTCTCAATTCCACTACAAACCTCCTAACCTTCTCTAGCAGCTCTTGTTCTCAGTTCCTACTTCAATAACCTACTCTTTGTTCTGTGACACTCAAGTCACAAAGAAACAGCGGATTTTCTTTTGTGTTTTTGTTTTGTTGTATTGTGGTTTGCTTCCCAAGTCCATCTCTGCTGACTGTCTCCTATCCCCAAACCAACATAGCCCCTAAGGCCTCAACAGTGTCTGGAGAAGAAATTTCCAAGGAGGGTTCCGTGCCGTCAGAGGAGGGAATTTCTCAGGCTCATGAACCTGTTACCAACATATGGACACAGGGAAGGGACATGGACATGTCTCCTTTTTCTGTCCTAGCAAGCCTCTGGGGCTCGGGCCGTTCCACTGCCCTAGAGAAGGAAACTCAGCCTTGCTCAACTCTGATGATGCAAGTCTGGCGGCTGAAACAACTAACGCAGAGACTCTTCCTGAAAAGCTTTGGGAACGGAACGTCCTCAAATTCCATGCTCACTGCTCTGTGCATGAGGCCGAGATAACTAGGAGACAGAGATGCCTAATCCTGTGTCCCAGCAAAACTCAAGGGACGAAAAAATGAAGAAGTAAAAGCATAATACTGTGTTCTTCCATCCCTAGTCCCCATCTTTAATGGAAAAAGCTGATTACTCATTATTCACACTTCTAATTTTGTCCAAGCCTTCTCTTGACCTTCATTTTTATTTCCTATTCCTGAAGTTTGGAAGAACTAGACTATTGGTCAAGGATTATAAATAGCATTTACAATCCTAAACGGTAACCCGAAGAGCTATAACTATTTCCCTTGGTAAAGGACAACACCAAATACATAGCCGTCACCCAAATGGAGGGAGACTCCTTTGAATTCCAGGATGATTCTACTGATTTCTTAGCATGGGTAGGACAGATAACATGCATTTTTCTTCTATCCCAGTTGTGGTGTTACACTTATCCCAATACACCTTCAGCTTTACCTGCATGTGTCTATTAGGCTGGTGCAAAGTAATTGCAGTTTCGCACGGTTGAAATTTGCTACTTGACACTGGAATACATTCTTAAATAAATGTGGTTATATATAATTTTAATGTGCATTTCTCACTTTATGTTTTATGCTAATGGCATTACTTGCTGTTCGTTTTATATTATTTTAGATTAGGGAAATAATGTTAGACCAAAAAGCAAATTCAAGTGATTTTCTTATTCGAGTTCAAAATGGGTCATAAAGCAGCAGAGACAACTCGCAACATTAACAATGCATTTGGCCCAGGAACTGCTAACAAACATACAGTGCAGTGGTGGTTCAAGAAGTTTTGCAAAGGAGACGAGAGCCTTAGATGAGAAGCGCGGTGGCTGGCTACAGGAAGCTGACAATGACCAATGGAAAGAAATCATCAAAGCGGATCCTCTTACAACTACACAAGAAGTTGCTGAAAAACTCAATGTCACCCATTCTATGGTCATCTGGCATTTGAAGCAAAGTGGAAAGATGAAGAAGCTCAACAAGTGGGTGCCTCATGAGCGGACTGAAAATCAAAACAATCGTCATTTTGAAGTCTTCTCTTATTCTACTCAACAACGAACCATTTCTAAATCAGACTGTGATGTACAACAAAAAGTGCATCTTATACGGCAACTGGCAATGAGCAGCTCAGTGGTTGGACAGAGAAGCGCCAAAGCAGTTCCCAAAGGCAAACTTGCAGCAAACAAAGGTCAGGGATACTGTTTGGTGTCTGCTGTCAGTCTGATCCACTTCGGGTTTCTGACTCCCGGCAAAACCATTACCTCTGAGAAATCTGCTCAGCAAATCTATGAGATGCACCAAAAACTGCAACGCCTGCAGCCGGCATTGGTCAACAGAAAGGGCCCAATTCTTTTCCACAACAGCGCCACATTTACCTGATCGCATGCCAGCTGACTACCACTTTTTCAAGCACCTTGACAACTTTTTTGCAGGGAAAACACTTCCACAACCAGCAGGAGGAAGAAAACGCTCTCTAAGAGTTCGTCAAATCCCGAACCACAGATTTTTCACTACAGGAGTAAACAAACTTATTCCTCGTTGGCAAAAATGTGTTTGATTGTAATGGTTCCTATTTTGATTAATAAACGGGTGTTTGAGTCTAGCGATAATGATTTAAAATCCATGGTCCAAAACCATAATTACATTTGCACTGACTTAATATTTACTTACTTTGCTCCCCATAGATCCCCAATTGCTTAGTTTCATTTACTAAAAAAATATTAATAAAGTAAAATAAATGAAAGAGGAAAAGACCAAGCATAAGAAGTCTTTCATACCTTAACTTTCAACTTTTTACTTTTTAAAACGTTTTGTTGAAATACAGTTGACTTACAATTTTGTGTTAGCTTCAGGTATACAGCAGAGTGATTTAGATATATATTTATATAAACATATTTTTTTTTCTTTTACCTTCTCTTTCATTATAGGCTCTTACAAGATAGAGTTTCCTGTGCTACACAGTATGCCCTTGTTGGTTATCTATTTTATAAATAGTAGTGTGTATATTTTAATCCCAAACTCCTAATCATACAACTTGCTTAATATATTATTTTAAAAATTGAAAATAGTCCTGAGGAAGAAACAGGGAGATCCATGATTGGAAAGGACTGATGTATGCTTTCCACAACTTTTTCTCTGGGACAAAAAAATCTTACAAATCCTGAGATTTTCAGAGCGGTCATGCCATCTGAGTGGTCCCTTGGGCCGGTTTTCAAGCCTCAAGCACTCACTTCTGCATTTCCCTTCATGATTTTTGCAGGCTTTACCTACACCTCCAATGTCATTTTAAAATTTTATTCACTTTTGACAAACATAAATCTATTTCAAAGAAAACTTTATATCATTTGGTCAAATGGAAAAACCACTATGCGTTCCTCTGAAGGAGAGAAAGACTTTGTAATAAATGTAATACAACCCAACCGATGTTATTAAATTCTAGCTAGATCCTGTGGTCCACAAAGGCTCTGAGCAGGAGCCATGTTCCTCCTTTGTTGAATAATGAGCTTACAATGGAAGGAGAGAGATTAAAGACATACTAGCACCAAATGGAGACTTCTCCTTGCCTTTATCAGAAGGATTAAAACAGACTGAAAATGGAATTGCTTCAACATCAAATCACAATAATGAGAACTGGTGAATGATTTATGAACCATCTAAAAATCCTCTTCCAACACACCAGGGTATGGGGTATGAGCTTATGTCTTGGGAAACTGAGCCAGAGGAGGCCTGAGAGATCTATGCTGGGACCAGGCTACATCCTGGACTCCCAAGCACAGTATTCTTAAGGATGCACCTTATAAAGCACTTAGAGAACCTACTGCATACACTTACGCTGCTAAAGAAACAATCAACTGACTAGACTCTCTACTTTTGCCCCTAAACTGGATGGGACTCCTGGGCCCTGGGTCTGATGCTTGTAGGAGACAGCTTAAAAATTAAACTGACAACTCCAACATAGCCTTCCTCCCAGACCTGCCTTTTCTGACATCATCAAAATACCAGTCCAACAGCCACTTAAGTAGAGTTGTCTTTCTTCAATGCAAGTTCAGAGTTTATTCATTACTAAGTAACTACTATATGATAAAAAGTATAAGCATATCATTCAAATGCTTTATTGGTCAAAAAGATGGATGCTTTTATTAGTCCAACCTTTTTTGTAATGGAGTGCCACTGATGACCTAGCATTAGCCTCATTCTCTGCTATTAATCACACTTCTAAGAGCCCATTTTGCCTTAAAATCTTAAGAAATTGCTATAATTTAAAGACATGGTGTCTACATAATGGGAAATGCCTCACAGATTGTATCATTTCACAAAATACAGTATTTTTTTTTTTATGGGAACAGTGACCATGATGCTAAAGTATTACAAATGAGAATAATTTTTATATATAAAGGAAAAATACAAGCAGTCTTTTCTCTTTATGGCTTTCCACATTTGTTCACTTTAATCACTGCCTTTGCGATGCTGATTAATCCAAAGGCATAGGCACAGAGTTTCCATAGATTAAGATCATATAACATTCCCAAACAAATGAAAAATAAAAATGAAAGGTAGAAAAGTCTAATGTAACTAGATAGAAAAAAATCATGTGCTTTAAGAAAATTTCCTCAGTGGCAGACTCCTCATTCATTGTCTGTAAATTCCTGTGCTGTGTCTACCCACGTGAAGAGAACTAAAGCAAAGTCTTCAATAAGTGACTTTGGGACAAACTACAGGTATCTGCCAATTTACTTTCAGTGTGATTTCGATAATATAATGATGCCCTTAACTTTTAAGCCCTCATCTCATTAAACCAGCCTTCATGACCATCTAATATAGCTGAATATTTTAAAGGAAGGTGTAGCCTAAGAGTTTTTCAAAATACTGAGCTCAAATAAATCTTTTCAACACGCCCCTTCAATTTTTACTACTACATAATTAGAACACAACATATATAGATCTTCAGATCCTGCATACCCCTCCCCTCCAAAAAAAGGTGACATTATGTTACATGATGAATGAAGGGTAGACTCCAATCAGGCACAAAGATGATGAACAGCTCTGGTGTGAAAGGCTGGGAAGAACAAAGAGTCAGTCTTAAGTTAAGAACCCAGATATCACCCTCCAGTCAGCAAGGGTTGAACTGAGAAACTGTGAAAGAGCCACAGGCTGGTGACACAGGATAGGGGGAGCCAGGTATCCGACTGCTTGGTGCTAAGCAATCGCAGCTCTGATTCAGGGGCCCCTTCTCATCTGTCAGGACAGGCTCAAGCTTCCTAATTTGTCCCCTGGTCTTCTTGCTTCTAGCCGCTCCTCCACCATGTGGTGTCAAATGACTAAGATAAGCAACTAGACCTTGAACCCGCCACTCCAACTAGTAAAAAAGGCCAACCTCTGTACCTATTTCTCAAGAGCTGGGGGAAGTGCCAAGCTAGGGAGGAAATCAGGAAGAAACTGTCACACACATGCCAACAAGGAGGGCAGCGCTTAAGATGCCCACGCTGGGTAAAGCAGGCACCAGAGTGGGATCCATGAAGGCAGCCTCCCTTCACACACTGGGTACTGGGGCCACTGGATGGCTACGGAGCCAGTGGTGGGACCACCTGACGTCTGGAGACTCCAGATTCTCGATAGGAGTCAACTAAACATGCAAAACATGCAAGGACACTTATAAAGGGCATTGTTACTCCTGGGCATTTCCAAGGTCAATGTGAAGAGTATGGGTATCGGACATCTTTAGAGCAGAAACACCACTGGATAATGAGTATGAGACTGTTAATAGAGGCAACAGGGCCCATTAGCATCATCAATATCTAAGACACATCAAAGATCACAGCCCATGGATAACCAAATGATGTTATCCAAGATAACAAATGATGTTACCCAAGAACAGAGCCCCGTGATACCTTCCTTAGGAGACCAGTACAGGTGCCAAGACTCTGTCTTGTGGCAAGGATTTTCAGACACAGAACCACATATGCCTCCATCAGATAAGAAAATTATCACTTCTAACACTGCAACTATGGTGCAGACCTCTACTAGACAAAGCATGGTCCATGGACAGTAGCATGGGTATTGCCTGAGAGCAAAATGCACCTTCTCTGGCTCATCTCAGACCCTCTGAATGAGCATGTACACATTGGTAAAGATCCCCTAGGTGATTCAAATTAAAGTCAGAGAAGGCAAGTGTGGTGGAAAGACAGATGCCATTGGACCAGACACAGCTGACTTTGAATTTGATGCTGCCAACTGTAAGGTTTCAACAAGACGCCCACCACTCTATCTGTGCATTTCCTCATATCTAAAACCACACCACTCTGCATGTGGATCCACTCATCCTTCGAAAGAGTACTTATTTTGTACCTAATAAGTGTCAGGTTCTGTTCTAAGTGTTGGGGTAACAATGGGGAACAAGAATGGATACAGATCCACTGACATGGAAGTGACTGTCTGATGAAGACAAGACACATTAATCAATGGATCATATAATAGCTGTGAGTAGTGTTACAATGAAAAATGCAGAGGGCTTTGAGAGCAGGCAAAGCCAATGTATGTAAAGTGTCTAGTATGCAGTAGGTGCTCAATAAATCACAGGAATTATTAGTAGCCCATAAAACCCAGAAGACACTATAAAATCCTCAAGTGCAGAATACTCTTATCCCCACTATAAAATGAGCCTGAGGCAGGACTGTGTTCTCAGTGAAAATGATTTTTAGAAACATTTCCTGCTTTCTTCTGGAGATATAAGGAATAGAACATCAATAAAACCAACATTTCTTCAAATGACAGCTTAGAGAATGACACTCATTTTCTGGGTTATTGTTCAGAATTAGCTCTTGTTTACCAAGTTGTAGTTAAAAGGGAAAATGCAGAGCAGGGCAGAGGGCAATACTGCACCCCAGCCGTGTTCTAAGCTGTCTCTTTAAAGCCTTGACACCTCTGGAAAAAAAAATTTGTAATTGCGATTAAGAAGCATTTCTCCTTGGTATACATGGATTGTGGAAGTTAATAAAGTACATGCTGATAATTACAAATAGAATTAACAACTTGTACCTCATACTGCGGACGCAATGGTTAATGATGAGTGTACTTAGCATGAGGCTCCACAGTGACATGAACAGGGATGGAACAGGCATCAGAGATCGCACGATCAGATCCCAGCACTGAGGACACCCACCCCAGGAGCGAGGCTACCTCACTCTTCCTTACCAAAGAGGAAGCTTTCATAACCTCACAACTGAGTGTGCTCAGCGTTACTTCAAATAGCACTCCAAGCCCACCACGGCTTCCTTGGGCTCATTTCCCATGAGTTCGTGAGCTTTACATTAAAAATTTAACTAGGATAGTTCATCATGTTTGGTTTTGGCTCTTTACTCAAAAGCTGGCTTCCTTCCAACAGGTGGGTATTTGTGATGAGAGAATCTGACTTCACTTTTCTCAGAAAGCCCCTGATGGAAGAGGAGTCCCTGGAATAATCAGGGATGTTGGGGCAGGGGCGCTATGTAAAACGTGGTTTCTGTTAAGACTTCAAATCCAACAACAGATGAATGGATAAAGAAGATGTGGTGCATATATACACAATGGAATATTACTCAGCCATAAAAAAGAACAAAATCGGGTCGTTTGTGGATGGATCTAGAGTCTGTCATACAGAGTGAAGAACATCAGAAAGAGAAAAAAATACATATATTAATGCATATATGTGGAAATGAGAAAAATGGCACAGATGAACGTATTTTCAGGGCAGGAGTAGAGACACAGATGTAGAGAATGGTCATGTGGACACAGCGGGGAGGGAATGTGGGATGAACTGAGACAGCAGGATTGACTGATACACATCACCACTGATAGCTAGTGGGAATCTGCTCTATAACACAGCGAGCTCAGCTCAGTGATGATGAGTGACTCAGGAGTGGAATGTGGGGCGGGGAAGGAGGTCCAAGAGGGAGGGGATATCCGAATATGTATCGCTGATTCACTTCAACGTACAGCAGAGATGAACAGAACATTGTAAACCAACTACATTCCAATAAAAATTTGTTTAAACAAAAAAATTTAAAAAAAGTTCTTACTGTACAGAAGCTTAGTGATAACATCATTAGCTCACATGCTGGAACATTTATTTTGATTTTTATAAGTTGCTTATTATTAGACAGAATAGGATAGAGTCACTAATAACTTGGTAAGCAGTCAAAAATGGGTGGTTTCCATTTCTTACTGCCTGGAATGAGATATATCTTCAGTGTAATTTCCCTTGGGTCTAACTATTAAAAATGCAAAGTATGAGGGAGAGGATACATCTGAAAAAATCAAAATGTCAAGGGAAAAGATTCTGCCTCATACTGTCATTCCACATCAACAGTTCTCAATATGGGACAATCTTTGTTCCCTGACCCCCACCGAGGGGACATCTGACAATGCCTGGGGACAGTTTTGGTTGTCACAACTGGGAAGAAAGGGTGTTACTGGGAAACCAGGAATGCAAGTTGCTAACATCCTACAATTCACAGAAGAGCCCCTACCACAAAACTTATTCGGTCCCTATGTCAGTATCATCACAGTTAAGAAAACCGTTCTATGGAATCTGCACTACATCAAAGCAATGAACTCTTTTTTCCATAATAAATTTATAATATGCCTTCAAATGTTAATGACTTGTGATTTTTCTTTGGATTTCTATTTTTGTAAATACTAGTGAACAAAGCATCTATGATGGGTCAGGTTAGGCAAGACTTGGGGGACGCCTTGTAATTGGAATGCTATGTTTCATGAGGGTGGGAAAGATGGGCTGAAGGAATACACATTCACAAGCAAATAGGAGAGATGCCTGGAAAAGAAATGGTTGAGCCTGGAAGGGAAGACTGTAGGTGGAATCTTCACTGAGCTGGGAACAGGGAATGGAGCCAGTACTGACAGATGCAGTTAAGAGTGGGATTAAGAAGAGGGCTGCGGGCTCCATCCCTCCCTTTTCCCCCTGACTCCTGAGCACCTGCTCCACCATGCCTCCCTCTTTTGCTATTACCTTTAAACTCTCCCTCTCCTGACAAGTATGAAGGCTAAGCTTAAAACAGGCTTCCTCAACCTCAAGTGCCTCTCTTGGCTCCCCAAGGGCTCTCCCCATTTCCTGACTGCTGATGAAGACAGCTAACCTTGGGCCCCTCCTACCTCCTCCCCACAGGATCCCCAGCCCATGGCAAGCTGGTTTCTGCACCGCCCCTCTGCATCAAATATTCCTACCACAATGTTGAATGAGACTGGAGGTGCTAAATTCAACTGACAACTGTCAATCCTTAAGTCACTTGACCTCTTGTCAATGGAGGACACTGTGACGCTGACACTCACATTGTCTTCTCTGCCCCCCAAAACCTCTGGGGGCGGGGCAAATCTCTCTTCTCTGTTTCCGGGTTTTCCCTGATCACAGCGGTTCTCTGCCTACAAAATCTGGGTGGCTCCTTCTCACTTTTTTCATGAGCTTCATTTCCTCTGCTCATTCTAAAATCTTTCATCTTGCCTAGAGTTCCATCCTCAGGACTCCGAAACTCTAAAGCAGGCAGTGACAGTTTTGGGGGGTTTTTTTTCCCCCTCTGAAAAGGGCCAGAGAATAAATATTTTCCATTTTGCAGGTTACACAGTCCCTGTCCCAACCATGCAGAGCTATAGCTCCCCGGTGCCATAAATGCAACCGGAAACAAGACACTAACAAACAGACATGACTGAGTGCCAACAAAACTTTATTTACAAAACAGGTGGCAGTGGGATTTGGTCCAGAGAGATGTACTTTGCTGACTCTTGCTCAAAAGCACCATCCCTGGGAGACCCTATCCTCCCCACAGCTTCACTGCAGTCCTATCTATGTCCTCTCAGCTCTGAATCATTTCCACCAACCAAAGTATCTTTCCAGAGCTGCAGATTCCGACTCCTACAACCTTCTGGACACTGCTGAACATTTCCTTCTGGACGTTCTAAAAGAACCTCAACTTTATGTCAAACTGAGCTCATCTATTTCTTCCTCTATCCAAACCCTAACCCAGGGATTTTAAAAAGGGGGCCACCTCCCAGATCAAGAATTATCTGATAGTTTTCTTTCTCTTTTATTTCCCCTGTTACTAATTTCCATCCACTCTACCTCCTGTGCATTCATCCATTCATTTGTTGCTTAACAAACATAAGCTTGTATTATTATTTACATCTTCTCACTTGATTTTTATGGCAACTCCCACTCTAATGGCAAGTGTGGAAAGTTATTCATTTTACAGGTTAGTGCATCAAGTTTTCAAAAAATAAAATACCTGGGAAGGAGTGGCATTAGAGCTTGAGCCCTGCTTCCTATTTTAATAACATCTGCTTCTCCACACCCTTGCCTTGGAACGCACCCCCCATCACTTTAGAACTCTGAAGGAGGATGGATACATCTTCCAGTCTGGCCGTGTCACAAAACGTCTGATTACGTCACCTCCTTCGTTTAGTGGCTCGTCCTTCAATGGCTCCCTAATGCCTCACGAGCAAAGTCCCAAATCTTTAGGGTGGCTCTCCCCAGTGTGAAAGCCACTGGCTATATGAGGTTACTGAACAAGTAAAATTTGACTACAGTGACTGCCAGGCTGAATTTTTTTATATATGTGAAATTTTAATGCAAAGTAGTTTAAATTTAAAAACTGATACTTGGTTCAGTGATTGGTTCAAATTTTCAGGTACGTGCTGAACAACTTAGGTATATGAATCTACCTTCCTAACTGTAAACTTTTATGAAATTTAAGTACAGATCAAGTATTTCTGATGAAATTTTAATATCCCAATTGAGATGATTTTTTTCAGATTTCGTATGTAAGAAAGAAATGTAGAATGTGTTGTTCATAAATGTAAAATATTGAATACTGTTTAGAATGATGATATTTTGAATTGGGTTAAATAAAACACCATTACAATATACACCTGATGCTTTTTACTTTTGAAATGGAGCTAATAGGAAATTTTAAATTCCTTCGGCGGCTCTCATTTTATTGCTATTGACAGCGCTGGGCTAGGCGCCCAGCTCTTCATGCTCTGTACCCGTTCTGTCTTCTCTCTCTCTCTCCTCCCTTCCTTTTCCATCCACACTGTGACCATGGTCAACAGTTTCAAATGCCTTGGCCTGCACACACACTCTCCCTCTACCTCAATGTCTCTGCACGGAATCTTCATGGAGCTAAGTCCTAAAGAAATTTTTAGAGGCCATCCCCACGACCGACCGAGTCTGGGATAGGTATTCACCCCCAGTGTCTCACTGAGTTTTATACTAAACTCTTCCAGCGCAATCATTATGCTGTGTTGTAATTTTCTGCCTGTGTTATTGTAAGCAAATAATCATGTCTTATACTTCGTGTGGTACCAGGCAATTTGATAAATAATTCACTGTCCATCAGATAGATGAATGAATGAATGAATGTGATATTGTATAGTTAGAACCAAAGATCTGCGAGCTGTCTGATTTTAAGAACTGAGTAAGTTTCTGTGATTTCTAGCCCAGGTGATCAGGAGAACACTGATGTTCTTGTAAGAACAGCCAAGTAAGGAAAACAGACTGTTCTCAGGAGAGAAGTGGAAGTGAAAACAAGAGCTGTGTGGGGAGTCATGAGTGCATAGGTGATACTTCAAAGGGAGTGGGGATGTGAGGGATCCTCCAAATAAACCAGAGTCAATTCCTCTATTAAGAAAACAGGAAGAGTGACATTATCTGAGTACTAAGTTCTTGTCCCTGCAACTAGTCTATGGGATATGTATTGACCATCATTTTCCAGAAGAAAACATCAAAGGTCATAGTGTTAATGTACATCCACACACATATATTAAGCTGGTAGACAAATTTATGAACAAGTTACCCAATTTCTGCCCACCACAGAGGGATAGTCAGAAGCAGAGCCCTAGAGTGACATAGAAATCAGAAGGCAGTTTCAAGCAGGAAGGGTGGTTGGTGGTTTTAAGTAGTTTAGAGAAGTTGCATGTGATAAGCTGATGGAGAAGGCAAAAGGGGATTTCCCCACCCAACACCAAATATCTTCATCCTCTTGCCCTTTCCTCTTTCCCTTCTGAGACTAAGAGGCTGTTCACCTTCTACCTTCACTGTTTAAAAAAAAAAAAATTGTAGGAGGATAGTTGCTTTACACAGTTGTGTTATTTTCTTCTGTACAGTAGAGTAAAAACAGAACTACCATATGACCCAGAAATCCCACTCCTGGGCATACGCCCGGAGAAAACCGTAATTCCAAAAGACACGTGCACCCCTGTGTTTATTGCAGCAGTATTTACAACAGCCAAGACATGGAAGCACCCTAAAAGTCCACTGACAGAGGAACTGATATAGAAGATGTGGTACATCTATACAATGGAATATTACTCAGAAAAAAAAAAAGGGACAAAACAGTGCCACATGCAGAGATGCAGATGGCCCTAGAGACAGACAATACAAAGTGAAGTAAGTCAGAGAAAAACAAATACCGTATACCTTCACTCAAATCCATGCCCTCCATCAACTGCCATCCCTCCAACACGACCTCCCTTGCTGGTCCCTTCACTTTAGTTTATAAATAACATTCAAAGTGCTTACGCTGCCCTAAATAACCATTCCCCAACTCCTCTCTAGCTCCTCCTGGGTCCACTCTTCAGCCTCCTTCCCCTGCTCAGTTAAGTGTCTTGAAATGATACTGTCTCCACGATGTCATCTCCTACTTGTAACTCTGCACCGTGGACTCAGTTCTCCAAGATGTGGATAGTAATCCCCGAGCTCTGAAGCCACTGAGCACTCAGAACTTGGCCCAGATCCAGGGCAGGAAGGCTGGGGCAGAAGCTCAGAGGCAGCGTTTACTACTGGCAGGTTGGGGGATGCAGAGATGGGGGGGTGCTGGACGCACTGAGAAACACTGCTGAACCCAAAGACCAGAGGTGCTCTGTCACACATGACACTTCCAGCCTTTTTTTTTTTTTTAAAGAAAACTTAATTATTTTATTTTTGGTTGTGCTGTGTCTTTGCTGCTGCATGGGTTTCTCTCTGTCTGTGGGGAGCAGGGGCTCCTCTGTAGTTGGGTTCATGGGCTTCTCACTGCCATGGCTTCCTGTGAGCAGGGGCTCTAGAACACACCAATTTCAGCAGTTGGGGCCCATGTCGCTGCGCTGCAGCATGTAGGATCTTCCTGGACCAGGAATCAAATCCATGTCTCCAGCATTGGCAAGTGGATTCCTATCCACTGCCCCATCAGGGAAGTCCTAAGGCCACTGTTTGAAACCTCTCCCATACCTTCCGTGAGACCACACTGCATCCCTTGGTTTGCTGCCTGATTCCGTAACTCTTCACCTCCTTGGTCTCTTTCTTGGAAGACTTCACTAGCTCCACTCACACATTCAGTGCTGCTGTTCCTTAAGGCTCCTCCGTACCTTCCACATATGCTTCACCCCCACTTACACAGTGATTACTCCAGACTGGACCCCTAAAATCTATGTCTTTCCTTTACTGATTATTCACACCACTCAGAGTCCATCAGATATCCTCAAGTTCATGTGTCCAAAACTATACACTCTTTCCTCAAACCTGCTACTTTTCCTGATCAGGAAAACAGCACTGTTACCTTCTTTGACATTCAGTTGATTACCAAGGTGTGGTCTTATGTACCTAACCAACTTATCCTCATTCTTCTCACCATCATTGTGGCCATCCAGCCCTCACCTTCTCTCTCCTACAATATGCAAGGACCCTTCTGCTACTATCACAGCATCATTCAAAATAAAAGCCAGTCTGGTGAAGTCACTTCCTTGCTTGCAAACCTCCTAAAGCTCCCCTGTGCTCAAAGGATAATCTTAGTGCCTTTGCTTGGAATAACAGGGTCCTTGCGTTACTTCCCAGATTTCTCTCCTGCTGCCCTCTACCACTAACCCACACTACTCTAGGTTACTTGCTATTTTCCAAACATGCTTCGCTCTTTTGTTTCTCTACAGATGCTGTTCTCTCCCTTTCCTACTAGTTTAACTAACAAACTCCTATGAAATGCTCTGAAATCCAGATCAAATGTTACCTTTCGATATTTATTTCATCTTAAGTGCTCCAGAAGTACTTCATTTTTATGTTGGCCAAAGGTCACATTTCTGTATGATAAAGACTAAATCTCTCCTCCCACTAGACTAAGAGTGTCTATCACCACTTCACTATAGTCTCATAGCACTGGATACTGAACAATCACTCAGCAAATGTTTGCTAGATGGATGGATGGGGTCATGGATAATGGAAGAATGTAGAGTCTAGGCATGAGCAATCAATTATACCACCTGAAGCATGTCAGCTGCTCAATAAACTGAGAATTCCTTTCTCTCTTGAAGACTAACAAGGTGAACAAAGAGAAAAAAAGCTGAGGATTCTGAGTTGAGAAAAGGGAAGTTTTTAAAAAGTCACTTGAGCACTGTTTTCACAGTAAAAAGAGAAATTAAAACATCTACCGAGATCAAATGAAGGTATAGCAAAAGCTCATGCGCAGTCAGCAAGTTCCTGTAGAGCCACTGTGGTAAACAAGGGGATTCTAAGACCACAAACACTGGGATTTCTGAGCCCAGGAGAGTTTGCTCAGCTGAGGCCAGAATGCAGAGCTGTGTACTCAGCATGGTTTTGAGAGAACCACCAGCAGTCCTCATGAGCTTAGGAAGAGCAGCGGAGTCGATGGAGCTGCCAAGACCCAGGCAGAGGACGGGGAAGGGGAAAGGGAGAGATGCGTAGAGAGGGAAGCCAACACAGGATGGAGTAGTCACGTACCATTCCACTGAGGGGAAGGCTAAGAACAAACGGGGGGTTTGGAGTATCAGCATAAAACACATACAGCAAGAAACAGAGGTTTAGACAAGCTTCAGAAATCTTCCAGCCAGTGCGGGAGAGGATCCAGCACCTGGCATACTGACACATTGTTGTGCCCAGCGGAGTTCGGCTAAATAAATGAGTCACTGGCTGTATGGGGCAGAGTCATCTCCTCACCCAGTGGTCCTCTGTGAGCTACAAGCATCTAATTTATCATCAAGCTCATTAGAAAACAGTCACAGATGAACAGTGTATTCCAAGGACACCCCACAGACTGGCTGTTTTGACAAGGTTATATCTGACGTTACTGTGACATGATCACGTCTGCACTGTTTAACAGGGATACTCAGCTATTGGAGTTCCCAGTCTGTAAGGGTCTGGTCCATTCTAGACAGTCAGTAAATATCACTTGATGAATGAATGGATAGGTAAGTGGATGAATGAATGACACAATACATTTGTATTGTAATATGTTATATGTATTACTTGTAATACATATAACGAACATGGGCTACCTTCCAAAATCATCACTTGATGGACACTATTCACCCAAGTCAGCCTGAGCAAGCAACACGGAGTGAAGAGTTCAGGTCTCTTCTTTCTCAAAAACTCAGCAGATATAAGAGGCGCTAGCTGGCAAGTAGCAGCGTGCGAAGGAGCTCGATTCTGCTGCTTGCCATGTTATTCCAATACATTCCCACATAAATGCTAAGCTGTCAATCCCTCTTGCCTGGGTAGCTGTGGTTCAGAAGTGGCTCAGTCTGATCAGCAATGAGCTCTCCATTTAATGCCTCTTAGTTCGTAAACTACTAGGACAGCTCAATTCTCTTGACAACTGGGAAGGAAAGTGAGCTGATAAGAGAATTAATGCTTTCTTCCCAAATCACATCATCTAGGATAATAAAAGCATGTTAAACAAATAACTCTTAAAAGAAATAGGAGAAAAACATTTTAACGTAAAGCTCTAAGCTATATTGATGTTTATAAGCATTACAGGTTGTGGGGTGGGTGGAGCTAAGTCATAATTGCTAATGCTACGGATTTGTTCCCTGTAGAATTCTCTGAGATAAACATAGATTTGCATATTTTGAAGGCATTTTGCCTGTTGCACATTCCTGTGACAGTAAAGAGTTTTTCTTTACCAAGAATAATTAATTTCCACCCCTCACTTCCAATTCTCTGTCCACTGAGTTCCCTTTTCCAGCTTTTTGGGTTTTCTCCCCCAAATACCAGAGCTTGAGAAAACATTATGAGCCAGGAGATTTCAAACAGAAATCCAATCACTGGGACTTTCTTGGCAGTTCAGCAGTTAAGATTCCAAGCTTCCAATGCAGGAGATGTGGGTTTGATCCCTGA